>NC_081554.1:132644920-132944920 GCF_963082655.1 Stomoxys calcitrans | reverse complement strand
AAATATGAAACAAACGAAGAAGGGAAAAAGCATTTATTGCTCATGATTACATCTTCAAGTGCAAACAATTATGTACATACACAGAAAAAAATAACTCGTAGAAAAAACCAACTACCAAATTTGAATGTGACACTTTAAATTCTCAACGAATTTTAGCATTGAATCGAATACATTCTTTATTGAAGTACATAAGTAAGTCTCTATAAGAGACTTGTCAGACAAAATTATTGAAATTTTGTTGACTTTCAACAAATTCTTTAGCTGAGGCAGTTATAAAAATAAGCGTACTAGGCGTGTAGAGCACAAAACTCCCATGCCATTCATGACTTGCAAACCAAGGCTCGAGTCTCAAAAAAAATTTAATTTATTTTTTTTTTTTTTCATTAAACTTAGTTTTAGAAAATTCGACATAAAAAATAAGAATTTCGTATTCAGCAACAAATTTTTAAGAGTGGTTTTTACCTTTTTTTTAATAAATTAATTGCGACACTTATTACTGTGCAGCAGTACTTATTAATTTATTTCATCATAAAGAAAATGATGTCAGTAGGGTAGAGGATGCGTCCAAGACTACCAAACATGAGATCATGAGCTTCTCAATACCAAAATTATTAAAATTTGTTTTTAAGGGTAATGGTACAGAGTGATAGAGGAAAACCCGAGAGCAGCCAGTAAAACGAACGGGACAAAGCAGCGCAAGCCTGAACAAAGAAAACAAAAACACCACTACCCGAACAAAGCACATGCGTTGCAGCTGGTTAGATGGTTTTTTTTACCTTGCCTATGGATATATTGTTGTTGTTGTTATATGTTGGCTTGCGGAGATTGCCTTTCAACAACGAATTTGTACTTTGGCTCGTTGAGATTCTAAATAAATTGTTGAAGGAAATTAACAACTTTCGTAGTTGTTTTTTCGACCAAAGTCGTTGTTTTTATACCCTCCACCAATTTCGTCGAAATATGCGTCTAAGACCCCATAAAGTATATATATTCTTGATCGCCATGACATTTTAATTCGAACTAACCATGTCCGTCCGTCTGTCTGTCGGAAGCACGCTAGCTTTCGAAGGAGTAAAGCTAGCCGCTTGAAATTGTGCACAAATACTTTTTATTAGTGTAGGTCGGTTTGGATTGTAAATGGGCCAAATCGGTCAATGTTTTGATATAGCTGCCATATAAACCGATCTTGATACGTGCTAAGTATGGTTCAAATCGGTTCATAATCCGATATAGCTGCCATATAAACCGATCTTGGGTCTTGACTTTTTCAGCTTTTAGAGGGAGCAATTCTCATCCGATTTGGCTGAAACTTTGCATGAGGTGTTTTGTTATGACTTCCAACAACTGTGCTAAGTATGGCGCAAATCGGTACATAACCGGATATAGCTGCCATATAAACCGATCTGGGATCTAGACTTCTTGAGCCTCTAGCCTTGCCTAAAAAGAGCTACCGCGCAACGCACCTGACAAATGCTGTTAATGGTGGAGGGCGGGGACGTAGCCAGGGATTTTTGAAAATTGAAAATTCGTCTGTTACTGTGAAATTGGTAAAGACACCGTAAAAACAAATGTTTTAGAAAATTGTGGTTGCTATTGGGTACAAGAACTGACCCATCGGTGGTGACTTTTGTTTATAAAATCAGAGTTTAATTTTATACTGATTGCCAACACACTATTTACAAGCCGATCCTAATCTTTCAAAGCCTCCAAAGTGTTTTTATCTTTGCGACTATCAGCTTCAGTATTTTGATAATTTTTTTTCTTTTGCGATCATTTATGCTCTCAAACTAGTTTTGTTTTTTCAACAGTTTATAATTGTTAAATATTTCAAAAAGTAAATTTCGACCAATTTTCACGAAGAACCATCTACATTCTGCTTAAATAATGTCGCTAATTTCTTCTTCAAACTTTATTAAAATCCATTGAAAATCCTTTTTTGATGGAAAAGATGTCCGGTAAAAATTGCATCCAAGTTTTGTCATATATGATTATAATTTATTGGTCTAAAAGTTTGCCTAATTTATTGCGAAAAAATAAGAAAAGTTGGTAGAACCAAAAATCAAAAACAACAAGAGATTTCTACGTTATTGCAGTTGTAAACTTTTATCCTTCTTTGCCCACTAATTAATGTCAAATGACCTAGCGGCAAATGCAAGTGTAATATAAAACTTGCTCTCGTAGATAAAGGTCTGCTGACTTGATTATTTTAATACATTTCCTCACTTAAGTAGAGTTAAGTTTTTGTAGACAACAAAATTTTGATGCAAAAATACTTTCTGATATCATTCATTAGAACATTCCCATTATTTACGATAAAATTTTAATAAAAGTGTTATTTTATCAGTGATATATTTGTAGTTTTTCAAAAAAGTAATCGTGAAAAATATGGGTAATTCACTGTGAAACACGAACTTAATGCCCACCTTTTTATAAACATGCAATATGATTCGTCGAATTTCATTAAAGATTTTCGTTCACAACATATAAGGAAATCATTATTCGCAAAATCTTTTCATTGTAAAAAGATTTTCTTGGAAAAAATAAAAAATTCAGGTAAATTTTAAAAAGTTTTAAGAAATATTTCACTGTGCTCAAATCTACGGTCAAAGCCAACAGAGCGAACAAATTTCTACTAGAATTTTCGTCCCTTAATCACTACGAGCTCCGTATAAATTGCCTTATATACAGTACTAGCTGACCCGGGCCCAGTCCGCTGCGCCTTCTTTTACTTTATATGGAACAAAAGTTTCCTTGGAATATTTATTTTCGACAGTTAAAGATCTTTTAGTGAAATGCCATGCTAACTTGACTAACAGTTTAACAATATAAGTGTCTTTATCTGAATTCCATATGATCATTATTGGTCTTCGAATTTAAGTTTGGATGTAAGGTGTTCTCCATTCTTAAAATACTTCATTTCAGCCCGACATTCTCATGATGTCTGATTTAGTGGTGTTTTCGGGGGAGAGGTCGTCCCCCAGATACTTGGCCCCGAAAAAATATAAGCATCTTGCTCTTCTCTCAAATACCATTTATTAAAACCCCATATTGCCATCGGCTTAAGAGGACTTTAAAGGATGAGGCGTCACCCAAACACATGACCCAAAAATAGGATATTAAATTCGTTCTATAATCTCAAATACCTTTCATTTGAGCCACATATTGGCATGGTCAAAAACTTTTTTTTCTTTGGGGGTGTTTACGGAAAGGGATGATGCCCTAAATATATGGTCCTACATTTGGATATCAAATTCGTATTCTACTCCCAAATACATTTATTTGAGCCCCATATTGTGTTGATCAGTAAAAAATTGCTGTTTGTGGGGTATTTTGGGAAAGGGGTAGACCCCCAGAAAATACCAGTACCAATTCCTGCTCTACCCCCAATACCTTTCATTTAAGCCCCACATTGTCATGGTCGGTAAATATGTTTTGGGGAGTGGGATGGTCCCCCAAATTCTAAGCCCTGAAAATATATCAGCAACGAGCTCTATTCTCATATATCTATATACAATTAATTTGAACCCCATATTGCCATTGCCCCTAAAATTGGATATCAAATTAGTTTTCTAATCTCATTTAGAAAAGTCTGCAAATATGTCCGGTTTGGGGTATTGGCCCTAAAAACTATAAATATTTAGTTCCACTCTCTTTAAGACCCAAATTGTCTTGGTGAGCAAATACGTCATTTAGGGGTTGTTATGGTGGTGGGACGTCCGCTAGACAGTTGGCCCCTAATCTTGATGTCAGATACATGGTCTACTCCCAAATACCTTCAATTTGAGCCCCATATTTCCATAGTCGGCAAACATGACCGGCTGGGGGGTGTTTTGTGGGATGGGTGGCCACTCAGTGAGTTGGCCTTGAAAATATATATCGGATTCTTGTTCCCCTTTAAAAACCCTCTTATTTGAGCCTCATATTGCAATAATCGGAAAATACTTACTATTTGGATGTTCTTGTGGGGCGGCCCTAGAGACACTTTTCCCGAATATTGATATCAGATTCGTGCTTTATTCCCAAAGACCTTTCATTTGAGCCCCATATGGCTATGTTCGTAAATTTGTCCCCTTTGGGGGATGTTTTTGGGGAGAGGCGGGCCCCCCAAACACTTGGTCCCATATTTGGATATCAGATTCTAATTCTACACTCAAATACCTTTTATTTAAGCTCCATATTCCCATGATCAGTAAATAAGTCCTGTTTTGGGGGTGTTTTGGGAAAGGGGTGGACGCCCAGAAACGTGGTCCCGCATTTGGATATCAGATTCGTATTCAACTAGCAAATGTCTTTCATTTGAGTCCCATATTGCCATGATCGGTAAATATGTCCGATTTAGGGGTTTTTTGGGGCTTGGGTGGTCCCCCTAGCACTTGGTCCGACAATTGAATATCAGATACGTTTTCTTATCCTAAAAACCTTTCATTTGAGTCCCATATTGTCGTGGTTGGTCTAAATATATGTTTGGAAGGTTTTAGGGTGGGGCGGCCCCCCTAGGTACACCATCCGAAATTTGGATACCAAATTTTTATTTTTAGGGTACACTATGAGAGCACACAAAATTTTGCTTAAATCGCACCACCCATCTCCGAGATCTGGCCTTTTGTGAAAATTAGGGTAAGGGGTAGGGTCCGCCCCCCTTCAGATATCAAAAAATTTAGTACCCTATTTTCACCATGGGATCATTACGCACCATCTATGAAAATTTTAAGAAAATCGGTTCAGCCGTTTCTGAGTCTATAAGGAACACACAAACATACAAACAAACAAACAAACACAAATTGATTTGTAATATATAAGAATACAAGATTCTTGATCAGCGTAAACATCTAAGAAATCTGTTGAAATCACGATACAATCTTTAAAAATAATTATATTGAGCTGAAATTTTGCACATATTCGTTTTTGGTCCATAAGCAGATTAAGTTCGAAGATGGGCTATATCGGACTATATTTTCATATAGAGCCCATATAGACCGATCTGCCGATTTACTTAGGTCTTAGGATAATAAAAGGCGCATTAATTGTCCGATTTTGCCAAAATTTGGGACAGTGAGTTATGTAAGGCCCTTCGACATCCTTCTTCAATTTGGCTTAGATCGGTCCAGATTTGGATAAAGCTGCCATGTAGACCGATCTCTAGATTTAAGGCTTCGCGCCCATAAAATGCGCATTTATTGTCCGATGTTGTCGAAATTTGGAACAGGAGTTGTGTTAAGCCACTCGACATTCTTGTTCAATTTGGTACAGATCGGTCCAGATTTGGATAAAGCTGCCATATAGACCGATATCTCAATTTAAAGTCTTGGTCACATAAAAGGCTCATTTATAATCCGATTTCACTGAAATTTGACACACTGACTTATTTTAGGCTTTTCGACATTCGTGTCGTATATGGTTTAGATCGGTTTGTTTTTATACATAGCTACTAAAAAGATCAATATTTTGTTTTTCACAATTAAACAATGACTTGTACTTATTACTATTTAGTCCAAATCGGAACATATTTTGATATAGTTGCTATGGGATATAAGGTATGCATTTTTCACCAGATTTTGACGAAAAGTGGTTTACATATATACCCGAGGTGGTGGGTATCCAAAGATCGGCCCGGCCGAACTTAACTCCTTTTTACTTGTTTCTTTAGACAAAATCATTTTGGGGGTCTCGGGCCCGAGGGCCCCCCTGGCTACGTCCCTGGTGGAGGGTATAAATGATTCGACCCGGCCGAATGTAGCACGCACTTACATGTTCATTTTGATAGCAATAAGCGAAAATACCAATTTTTATGATGATCAATTTCCGATAGCACATACCGCCAAGGCGCACAGTGGGAGAAAATCAAAAAAAAACTAGTAGAAGCTATGCCGTGTGTGAACGGTTAAAGATATATCTTTGAAATGGTTAGAGCTAAGGTGATAGTGACGTCGTGTGAAAAATTTCAAGGCCCAAGGTTGCCCTGGCACCTTTTTGTAGGCCTCTAAATGTGGCTCACTCGATATTTCGAAAATACTTCCACAAATGAAGATTTATTTGTGGTCCGATTGTCAAATTTTTTCGCTGGAAAGTGCTCAAAATCCCTTGTAAAAATATTCCGTGTGAGAACGGGTAGAGATATCTCTTTGAAATTTGGATTTGGAAGAGGCCCCTAAATTTGCTAAATCTTCTTTTGTGGTCCGACTTCCAACTTTTTTTCCTTACAAAAAACTCCGCTTGAGGTATACAACCTCTCAACTGGTGGGGGTATACGAGTTTAGATTTTTATTTATTGACATTTTGGCCGAGATTGGTACCTTTTTTTGCAATTTACAAAAGCTGTTGTAGTTCGATTTTCGTTTTTTTACAAAATTTACAACAACTTTGATGCAAAAGGTAAAAGTTACACAGTTTGGAAGTCAAACTATTTGAAAAAGTGTATGTTTGAAATTTTTTGGTCAAAAAAAATGATTTTCATTGATGAAACTTTATTGAAAAAACTTTTTAATATCAATAATTTTTCTTTTTTTTTTTTGTAAAGAAAACATATTGCAGATGCGTTTTAAGTGAAATTTGAACAAGATATGTCAATTTAAATGGGTGCTATATGTACAAAATATACAAAATATATAAAAATTTGAAAAAAAACCTCAAGTTCAAAAATTCCAAAGCAAGGATCCCTTAATTGTAAATTTCGTCACAAACCCAAATCATCTGTAGGGCCCATCCCAAAAAAAATTAAAATCGAACCACAAGTGCCTTTGCAAATCGGACCACAAACAAAGATTTGGCAGACCCAATAAATTTTCGAAAAAAGGAATTTCCGAGGTGATAAACTATAGGGGCCTGCCAAAAGGCGCCCGGACAACCTAGGGACTCTAACTATTTCAAATTTCAAAGAGATATCTCTATCTGTTCTCACACGGCATATTTATTAGTTTTTTCGATTGTCTCCCACTGTGCTATGTGTGCAGGAGCACCTACAGATATATGTATATATATGGATTGCAACAAGAAAACTTAAAAAAAAGAATTTAGTAAAAAGTGTTACATTAACCATAAATACTTAAAAAAAATTTTAAATTTTTTAACAAAATATCGGACGAATGTTGTAGTTTGACTTTAGAGGTGTAATCCGGGCGATACATATATATGAGAGCTATATCTGAATCTAAAACAAAATTCATAGCATTTCTCCCTAGGCTCGTGGTATGTGCAAAATTTTAGTTTTAGTTTTTAATAAAAAAACAAAAATATTTCAATATAACATTACCAAGGAGTAAAAAATTGTTTGTTATGGAAAATTTTTAATTCTTTACATGACTTAAGACAGTTCAATTTTTTTACAGATTAAAGGATTTACAATAAATTAGCTTATTTAGTTAATATTGATATTGTCTTTATCATGTCCATTTGGCGAGTTTTGGGGGTTGAGCGGCCCCCATATCCCCAATTACATTCCGTCCCTTTATTTTCGTTGTCTCTATTTTGTACATGTTTTCTGCTCATATTTTACAACCAATAGGCATTCCAAAAAGGATAGAAGTACATTGACGATGAGTTTTTTTTAAGTGTCACCATCTTTTTCGCTCTTGAGTATAAATTTACTGTTAATTGGAACACATGCCTTGATTTTGGTCAACTAAAGGATTTATGAGGCCGTTTCATTATAAACAAGAAAATGGTCATAAAATTTATTCAAATATAGAATTTTAATTGCTTGAATAAATCTCTCAAGTTTCGTTGAAATTGCAGACCCTTTTCTTTTTATCGCATTTGCCAGGAAACATAAATTACCCATCAATAAAGGTGTTACAAATACAATTGATGTGAACTCCACAAAAAAGAAGGCTGTTGAAAATTTTAACCTTTTGGTCCTTCTGCACTTGTAGACAATTAACGTACACAGTATTTCAGATTTGAGGAAACCAATATAGCAAGCCATTCCCCTATATTGCAAGTCCCTTTCAATTTTATTGATAAGGGTAGAAATGTAGTTAACTTATCTTTTCCATATTCTAATCTAAAGACCTCCCAAACGAAAAGAAAAATTATCTGTAGTTAAATTCCTCAATAATACTGAAATGCAGATCTTGCATTACTGTTCACGAATATAAGGTAAAACAGAGAATAAAATTGTAATGAAATTCAAAATAATACATTTTCCTTATCGCATTTACTTTATGAATTTAATGCTGGACATTTATACATTTCGATAAGAGATAGCCTTTTTATAACTTTTTGGAGCTACTTAGTAAAAGGGTCATGACCATTTTCGTTTTGTTACAACATTTCGTATCCCGTTTCGTTTTTATGTAATTTATCCACTGATATGAGTAAGGCATAAAACGATTGTATAACATCAGTTTAAATCAATTATTTATGAGTTTCTTTGGGTAAGGCATAAAAAAGTGAATGAATGAGATTGCCAAAATATATTTATGCTTATACATGAATATTTGGTTAGATTGATGTTTTTAAGGTTCACTAATTGTATTTTAGTACACAGAATTTCACGAACGAACGTATTACGTTTTTAGTATTAAGGCCTCCTAATTAAACGTAGAAGCAATACACCTATGTATTTTAGATTCTGTTTGAGTTGATCTTTGATTGCAATCCACCATTTTTTGGCTCAGCGAAAAAAAGGAGTTTTGACGTTTATTTAATTTATACTTATAGCAGGGTCATCGTAGCGCAGATGTTACCATGTCCGTCTCTAGTTTGGTACTATATCCGTTTTTCGTGTTGAAATTCCATATAAAAAAATAAGCGAAAAATATGGACGAAATGTGTTCGCATCGCTAAATCTTGTTTTTTTCGTTTAGGGAAAATTTACACTTCGCGATGCCCAAAAAGAGCCCAACCACAGTCGTTGTGCAACAAGTAGTTTTCTTACGTAAAATAATAATAAGAAAGTTTTTTACATAAATTTAAATATATATACTTCTAAAATAAACAACAATAATAAATGTTGCTTTCGTAACAAGCTATTGCAATAAATCTGTTCGAAATATAACGATTGTGATTGTCCTTTTGGTCTTGCTATTAGAACAACATAACAAGTGGAAGATGCTGGCAAAGGCCTTTGGAAACTTCTGCATATTTAACTAATTCCAGTGAAAATACTAAAAAAATCTAATTATTTTTACAAATAAAAGCTGCATTTGCTTCTTTTTAAACAGTTTTGTGTTTCATTATTTATTATTTTCGAAGGGGTAGGTTTTGGTTGAAATTACAACACATATATGATTTTCACTACGATCCACAAACTCACATTTGTGTGTATATATGCACGTAAAAATTGCAAATTTTGCCCATGAACATTCCAGTAAGGAACAGTCCGGTTCAAGTTTTAAGCTCAATAGCCGAGTCCGAACGGCGTGCCGCAGTGTGACACCTCTTTGGAGAGAAGTTTTGCAAGGCGCTGTACCTCACAAATGTTGCCAGCATTGGACGAACATATATATAGGAGCTATATCTGAATCTGATTCGATTTCGAGCAAACTTTATATATATATATATATATATATATATATATATATATATATATATATATATATATATGGCAGCCATATCTAAATCTGAACCAATTATGAAATTCCAACCAACTATATGAAATTCACCAGAAATGTCGAAAATCGGACGTCGTCGAGAAAAGCGTTGTACAAAATTTTGGCAAGATTGTTTATTAAATGCGCTTGTAGTGGCTCTAGGAGCGAAAATGGGGCGGCATGCATACATGGCAGCTATATCTAAATCTGAACCGATTTCTATCAAATTCACCAGTAATGTCGAGAGTCAAGAGAAAGTTCTTGTTACAAAATTTTTAGAGAATCGGTTAACAAATAGCCATTTTATTGCATTATTTCTGCAAATCGGACGAACACATATATGTGAGCTATATCCAAATCTGAACCGGCTTTTTCCATTTTCAATAGGCTTCGTCGCTAGGCCCAAAAACTTGCTTGTACCTAATTTGAAGACGATCGGATGAAAATTGCGACTTGTAGTTTGAACACAAATTAACATGGACAGACGGACAGACAGACAGACAGACAGACAAACAGACGAATATAGTCAAATCGAATCAGAAAGTGATTCTGAGTCAATCGGTATACTTATTATTGGGCCTATAACTCTTCCTTTTGGGTGTTACAAACAAATGCACTAAGTTATAATAACCTGTACCAGAATAGTGGTGAAGGGTATAAAAGCGCGGAATGCTTAGGGTTGAATCTGGTGACAACATCAAAAAAAAAAAAAAAACAAGTAAAAGTTCGGCCGGGCCGAATCTTATATACCCTCCACCATGGATCGCATTTGTCGAGTTCTTTTCCCGGCATCTCTTCTTAGGCAAAAAAAGGATATAAGAAAAGATTTGCTCTGCTATTAGAGCGATATTAAGATATGGTCCGGTTTGGACCACAATCAAATTATATTTATGTTGGAGACCTGTGTAAAATGTCAGCCAATTCGAATAAGAATTGCGCTCTTTGTGGGCTCAAGAAGTAAAATAGAGAGACCGATTTATATGGGAGCTGTATCAGGCTATAGACCGATTCAGACTATAACAAATACGTATGTTAATGGTCATGAGAGAATCCGTCGTACCAAATTTCAAGCAAATCGGATAATAATTGCGACCTCTAGGGGCTCAAGAAGTCAAGATCCCAGATCGGTTTATATGGCAGCTAAATCAGGTTATGAACCGACTTGTACTTTATTTGACGTAGTTGTTGAAAGTAACAATAAAAAACGTCTTGCGAAATTTCAGCCAAATCGGATAGGAATTGCGCCCTTTAGAAGCTCAATAAGTCAAGTCCCCAGATCTGTTTATATGACAGCTATATCAGGTTATGAACCGATTTGAACCATATTTGGCACAGTTGTTGGATATTATAACAAAATACTACGTGCCAAAATTTATTCAAATTGGATAAAAATTGCGCACTCTAGAGGCTCAAGAAGTCAAGACCCCAGGTTGGTTTATATTGCAGCTATATCAGGTTATGGACCGATTTGAACCATACTTGGCACAATTGTTGGACATAATAACGAAACACGTCGTGCAAAATTTCATTCCGATCGGATAAGAATTGCGCACTCTAGAAGCTCAAGAAGTCAAGACACAAGATCGGTATATATGGCAGCTATATCAAAACATGGACCGATATGGCCCATTTACAATACCAACCGACCTACACTAATAAGAAGTATTTGTGCAAAATTTCAAGCGGCTAACTTTACTCCTTCGGAAGTTAGCGTGCTTTAGACAGACAGACGGACGGACGGACAGACGGGCGGACATGGCTAGATCGACATAAAATTTCAAGACGATCAAGAATATATATACTTTATAGGGTCTCAGACGAATATTTCGAGTAGTTACAATCAGAATGACGAAATTAGTATACCCCCCTTCTTATGGTGTAGGGTATAATAAAACAAGTAAAAGCGTGTTAAGTTCGGCCGGGCCGAATTTTATATACCCTCCACCATGGATCGCATTTGTCGACTTCTTTTCCCGGCATCTCTTCTTAGGCAAAAAAGGATATAAGAAAAGAGTTGCTCTGCTATTAAAACGATATCAAGATATGGTCCGGTTCGGACCACAATTAAATTATATGTTGGAGACCTGTGTAAAATTTCAGCCAATTCGTATAAGAATTGCGCCCATTGGGGCTCACGAAGTAAAATAGAGAGAACGATTTATATGGGATCTGTATCGGGCTATAGACCGATTCAGACCATAATAAACACGTTTGTTGATGGTCACGAGAGGATCCATCGTACAAAATTTCAGGCATATCGGATAATAATTGCGACCTCTAGGAGTCAAGAAGTCAAGATCCCAGATCGGTTTATATGGCAGCTATATCAGGTTATGAACCGATTTGAACCTTATTTGACACAGTTGTTGAAAGTAAAAATAAAATACGTCATGCAAAATTTCAACCAAATCGGATAGGAATTGCGCCCTCTAGAAGCTCAAGAAGTCAAATCCCCAGATCTGTTTATATGACAGCTATATCAGGTTATGGACCGATTTCAACCATACTAGGCACAGTTGTTGGATATCATAACAAAACACGTCGTGTAAAATTTCATTTCAATCGGATAAGAATTGCGCCCTCTAGAGGCTCAAGAAGTCAAGACCCAAGATCGGTTTATATGGCAGCTATATCAAAACATGGACCGATATGGCCCATTTACAATACCAACCGACCTACACTAATAAGAAGTATTTGTGCAAAATTTCAAGCGGCTAGCTTTACTCCTTGGGAAGTTAGCGTGCTTTCGACAGACAGACGGACGGACGGACATGGCTAGATCGACATAAAATTTCACGACGATCAAGAATATATATACTTTATGGGGTCTCAGACGAATATTTCCAGAAGTTACAAACAGAATGACGAAATTAGTATACCCCCCATCTTATGGTGGAGGGTATAAAAATTCAGCGATGGTTATCTCTCCTACTGCTGGCGACATTTGTTAAAAACTTCTCCCCACAGAGGTGTCGCGCTGGGGCACGCCATTCGTACATGGCTATAAAAAGGAGACCCCTAATCATTGAGCTTGAATAGGGCAATACTCATAAATGGGTGAGAGTTGTTCCTTAATCGAATGTTCATGGGCAAATTTGCAATTGCAAAAATTAAACTAAAATTTTTTATTGCAAACTTGAACTTGAATGAGAATTCAGGGCAGGAGAAATTTGAATAATTTTTTTTTAGCAACCTATCGAGATATCGAATAGAACCTCTTGAAAGTTTTGGAAAGATCGCATCAAAGTTGAAAGATATATGTACATGAGAGTTACATCTAAATCTGAAGGTCGGTGGAAACTGCCCTGCACGAGGTTGTGCATGAAATAGAATATTCGATGCAAGATGTACACATTGGCGGTATGCACTTACATCGAGGGGTTTTTAACAATATGCGGACCGACACACTGATCCAATCCTTAGATCAGTACCGGGTGGATCCGAAGGTGGGCCAATTAAATGCACTATGTTTTCTCAATAGGACGATTTCGACATCTGATAAGGTCAAATACTTAGGTGTGATTTTGGACAGGAATAATCGAGGAGACGATAGGAAAACTGAAAGGAAGGGAAGAGGTTTCCGATCGGATACCTGAGATGAACATTGAGGTCGAGTGCGAGGCACTGCTGCCAGCGACACAGCCTCGGATTACGGGAACCCTAGTATTGTTACACGGATGGATCAAAGCTAGAGGCCTCGGAGTCTACATTGAAAACCCAAGGATTGAGATATATTTTAGACTGCCTGACCATAATACGGTCCTGCAGGCGGAGATCCGAGCTATTACGAAATGCGTGAGGTGGTGTGGTGCTAACGTGAGGACATCGAGTTTGAACATCTTTACGGACAGTAAAATGGCTATATGAGCATCAACACGGTAAAGTCACGAGCAGTCTTGGAGTGCAAGAAGGATGACAAAATCCGCATCGTTTGGGCGCCGGGCCATAACGGAGTACGGAGGAAGTAATGGGCAGACGATGTGGTGGTGAAGGCCAGAGAACTGCTCAATAAACTTGGTTAACGGGAAGCCTTCCCGGTCGACGCAGTCCGATTTACAAACGGATGTAACACTTTGGAACAGCGAAACGGTCGGTAGGACGGCGAAAATCCGATGGGGGGATCCAGATCATGAGAAGACGAGGCTATTACTGAAAGGAAGTAAGAAGGAGGTCAGTATAGCTATTGGCATTATGACGGGATACATAGGACTACGAGCTCACTTATGTAAAATCGGTGTGGCAAATGATACATGTGTAGGGCATACGTGGAAGATGATGAGATGTTGGAGCATTTACTTTGTCATTACCCGGATTTCGTGCCTAACAGATACTTAGATGGGGAAACTATACCAGACATAAACCAACTTAGGGGCGTGGCATGGAAAACAATTAAGGATTTTGTAAGTAGCACGGAATTCCTAATTTCGATTTTCTTTTTCGAGGTTACTTTTTTTTTGTATTTAGAGCTCATAACAAACCGATTACTGGCTTAGGTGTATATCCATAGTGGCATGTGGCGGATTAATATCTGCACCCTCTTCTCAACCTAATCTAACCTAATGAAATTTTGCCCATATATTGTGGCGTCAAATAAAAAAAAACATGGAAAGTTTATATATTTATTCTTTTATATTTCGGGATTGGACAACCCCTGTTTTTCAATATGCCAACTGACGGCTCAATCGTTAAGCTTGAAATTTTTGAGGTAATACGTATTCAGAACGTTTTGACATACGAGCGCAATTTGTGTTATTTACAGTAACTTAAAAGATTCATCTCGCCCAAAAAATGGAATTAAATCGTGAACATTTTCATGCAATTATTTTTTACAACTTTCGACGTGGATTAACTCAACAACAGTATATCGATGAACTCAATTAAATTTTTCGCGATAAAGCTCCATCAAGGACCAGTGTTTAGCGATGGTATGGTGAATTCAACCGAGGTCGTATTTCAATTCAAGACGAATTTCGTGAAGGTCTTTAAAAAAACAGTTGTTGTTCCAAAAACCATTGATGTTGTGCACCAACTGATATAGCAAGATCGTCATGTGATCTATTGTGAGACTGAGACAACCTTAGGCATAAGTGGGACCGGCTTACATTCAATATTGAATGAACATGTGACCGTCAAAAAAAAATTGTTCGCGTTGGATCCCGTACAATTTGTCAATCGCTCAAAAAATGGCTCGTGTCGATTGGTCGAAAGAAATGCTGCAAAAATACGAAAGAACTGCATCTTTGAGCACTCAAAACATCGATTTGATTGGTCATACGCCTGACTTGACACCGAAGGACATCTTTTTATTCCCGTTCGTAAAAAAAAATGCGGTTGATGCGTTCAGAATGTACGTTTTGGAGATACCTCAAGTGCTTCGACAATTAGTTCGAACGCATCCAAAAGTGTATAGATCTTAATGGGGAATATTTTGAAAAACAATAAAGCGATTTTCGATAATTAATATTTGTTTTTGTTTTCTCCAATCCTGAAATATAAAAGGCAACCCTCGTAAGACGATTTATGGTTAAATTATAGACCAAACTAAAGATGTTTGACAGTGAAACAAAACACGAAATGTGCGTGAGCTGTTTAAACCAGTGTTGCCAAAAAGATAATAGCTTAAAATGCACCCTTTAGAGACCTAAAGACAAAAACTCCTAGGGGGACCGCCCACTACCAAAACCCACCAAATATATATGTATACCTATCACGACAATATGGAATTCAAATGAAAGGTATTTAAGAGTAGAAAACGTATTTATATGGTATCCAATAGTGGGACCACCCCAGCCCCCCAAAACACTTCTAACTTACTTACTTTACTTTAATTGGCTATGACAGAATATTTCTTCCACTAGCCGAACGCAGAATAGCGTCCCAAGCGCTTCGATCTTCTGCGCTCATTCTAAAATCTCTGACACCAAGTTTCGAGGTGTCTCCCACAACTTGATATTTCCATCGGGCTTTTGGTCTTCCCGGTTTGCGTGTACCACCGTGTTTGCCTTCAAAAGACTTCTTTGCTGGAGCTTCTTCATCCATTCTGACAACATGACCTAGCCAACGCAGCCGTTGTATTTTGATGCGTGTAACTATGCTATCGTCTTCATACAGCTCATACAGCTCGTGGTTCATACGTCGCCTATATTCCGTTAACGCAAACTGGTCCATATATTTTACGAAAAATCTTTCTCTCAAATACTCCAAGCACTGCCTCATCTGCTTTCACAAGTACCCATGCTTCAGAACCATATAACAGCACGGGTAGTATCAGTGTCTTGTTAAGTGTAGTCTTCGTCTGTCGAGAGGTGGCCATGTTTCTAAACTGCTTACTTAGTCCAAAGTAGCATCTGTTTGCCAGTATTATTCTTCGCTTTATCTCAAAACTGGTGTCATTAGTTTCGGTTACGGCGGTGCCGAGGTAGATAAAGTTACTTACTATCTCAAAACACTTCTAATTCGGACATATACATCGACCATGGCAATTTGGGCCTCAAATAAAAGATATTTGAGAGTAGAATACAAATCTGACATCCAAATGTTCGACCAAGTTTGGGGACCGCCCCTCCACGATTCTGATATATATTTTCAGGGCTAAGTCACTCAGTGGCCGTCCCATCCCCTAAACATGTTTGCCGGCTATGGACATATGGGGCTCAAATGAAAGTTTTGGGAGTAGAGCCCGAATCTGATAACAACATTCAGGACCAACTGTGTAGGAGACGTCTCACCCCCATAATAGCCCCCAAATAAGACGTATTTGCTCACCATGACAATTTGGGGCTGAAAAAAAAAAATGAAACACCATGTTGATAGATGTTGGTGCCCACCCGCCTAACCGGACATATTTGCTGGCTATTGCAATAAGAGGCTCAAATGAATGGTATTTGTGATTAGAAAACGAATTTGATATTCAATTTTGGGTCAAGTGTTTGGCCTGCTGAAACTAATGGCAATATGGGATTCAAATAAATGATATTTGATATTTTGTGTTTGGGAGACCACACTCCACAACCAAACCCCCAAACCTCCGTAAATTGGACAAACATATTTACCGACCATGACAATAGGGGCTCAAATGCCACATTTTAAATTCAATAACGAACCGTTTTCAATCAAGTAATATAGCAAACTGCCAAATAAGTGCCAAGTTGTTTTACATGCATTCTAAACGCCGCGGCTAGAGTCTGAGTCTAGCGTCATGACGCTGAAATAGATTCTATTCTACTTTGTCAGCGTCGCTCTCAATGTTCTCTTTTCTCAGCACATTTATCTCTAATGCGTTGCCACATTTTCATGAAACTTTGATACGTTGCCAACAATCTTATTAAAAATCTGGTAACCTTACATGAACAAATTTATGTGTTTACAAAACCGCCGATGTTTGAATGTTGGTTTTCCTAAAATATACAAATCTTTTAAGTGATAAAATTGCAATTTAGTTTAAATGCATTTTCGTACAATTCGAAGTTTTTAAATTTTAAAGCTTTAATATTTAAATAACAGCTTTCTCACTAGTCTCGTTGTTTCTTTTTCATCCCTCAAATTTTACTCCATACTCCGCGTCTCTTATTTGGTAGCTACATCTAAATCTAAATCGATTTTGACCAAACATCTTAGGTATTGTGGTAGTCATCGAGAAAAGCGTTGTTCAAAATTATGGCGAGATTGGTCAATAAATCCGATATACATATATGGCAGCCATATCTGAATCTGAACCGATTTCTATGAAATTCACCAGTAATATTAAGAGTCATGAGAAAATCCTTCCTGTCAAATTTCGAGAGAACCGCTTAACAAATGAGCACTTTATTGCAATATATATGGAAGCTATATCCAAATCTGACCTGATTTCGACCAAACTTTACAGATATTATGGTAGTCGTCGAAGAAAGCGTTGTACTAAGTTTTGGGAAGATTAGTCAATAAATGCGCTTGCAGTGGCTCTAGGAGTGAAAATCGGGCGATATATGTATGTATGTGAGAGCTATATCAAAATCTGAACCGATTTCGACCGAACTTTATAGATATTGTGGAAGTCGTCAAGGGAAGCGTTGTACAAAATATTTTGGAAGATTGGTCAATAAATGCGCTTGCAGTTACTCTAGGAGTGAAAATCGGGCGATACATACATACACATGAAAGATATATCTTAATCTGGACCGATTTCTATGTAATTCACCAGTAATGTCTAAAGTCAAAAGAAAATCCTTCCTACCAAATTTCAAGAGATTCGGTTAACAAATGACCATTTTATTGCAATATTACTACAAATAACATATATAAAGAGCTATGTATATCCAAATCTGAACTGAAATTCACCAGTAGTCGAGAGTCAAAAAAAAACCTTCCTACCAAATTTCTAGAGAATCGGTTAACAAATGACCACTTTATTGCATTATTAATGTAAATCGGACAAACATATATATGGAAGCTATATCTAAATCTGAACCGATTTTTTCCAATTTCAATAGGCTTCGTCTCTAGGCCGAAAAACATGCCTGTATAAAAAGTTAGTGTAGTTTGTACAAAAATTAACATGGAAAGATAGACAGACAGACGGCCATAGCTAAATCGAATCAGAAAGTGATTCTGAGTTTATCGGTATACTTATTAATGGGTCAATCTCTTCCTCTTGGGTTTACAAACAAATTCACTAAGTTATAATATCCAGTACCACAGTAGTGGTGTAGGGTATAAATATCCTTCATTTTTTTAACGGACAAACACTCATGCAGAGACACACATTTTTAACGGACATACAGATACACATAATTTGCCTGGCTTTATTTTGTTTGTAACTACTCGAAATATTCGTCTGAGATCCCATAAAGTATATATATATTCTTGATCGTCGTGACATTTTATGTCGATCTAGCCATGTTCGTCCGTCTGTCCGTCTGTCAAAAGCACGCTAACTTCCGAAGGAGTAAAGCCAGCCGCTTGAAATTTTGCACAAATACTTCTTATTTGTGAAGATCGGTTGGGATTGTAAATGGGCTATATTGGTCCATGTTTTGATATAGCTGCCATATAAACCGATCTTGAGTCTTGACTTCTTGAGTCTCTAGAGGGCGCAATTCTGGTCCGATATGACTGAAATTTTGCTCGTGGTGTTTTAATATCACTTCCAACAACTGCGCTAGGTATGGTTTAAATCGGTCCATGTTTTGATATAGCTGCCATATAAACCGATCTTGAGTCTTGACTTCTTGAGCCTCTAGAGGGCGCAATTCTTATCCGATTGAAATGAAATTTTACACGACATGGTTAGTTATGACATCCAATAACTGTGCAAAGTATGGTTCAAATCGGTTCATTACCTGATTTAGCTGTCATATAAACAGGTCTTGGGACTTTACTTCTTGAGCTTCTAGATGGCGCAATTCCTATCCGATTTGGCTGAAATTTTGAATGACGTATTTTATTCTTACTTTCAACAACTGCGTCAAATAAGGTTCAAATCGGTTCATAACCTGATATAGCTTCCATATAAACCGATTTCGGATCTTGATTTCTTGAGCCTCTAGAGGTCGCAATTATAATCCGATTTGGCTGAAATTTTGTACGACGGATCCTCTTATTACCATCAACATACATGTTTATTATGGTCTGAAGCGGTCTGTAGTCTGATACAGCTCCCATATAAATCGATCTCTCTATTTTACTTCTTGAGCCCCCAAAGGGCGCAATTCTTATTCGAATTGGCTGACATTTTACATAGGTCTCCAACATATAATTTAATGTGGTCCAAACCGGACTATATCTTGATATCGCTCTAATAGCAGAGCAAATCTTTTCTTATATCCTTTTTTGCCTAAGAGAGATGCCGGGAAAATAACTCGACAAATGCGATCCATGGTGTAGGGTATATAAGATTCGGCCCGGCCGAACTTAGCACGCTTTTACTTGTTAATTTTAGATTAGTCTTAAATAAAAACCATGGATCGCATTTGTCGAATTCTATGCGCGGTATCACTTTTTAGGCAAATAAATAATATTGAATAAGAACTGTTGTGATATTGGAGCTATATCAAGTTATAGTCCGATTCGGACCATAAATGAATGCTGAACGTTCTAGAAGCCATTGTGTAATATTTCAGTTCATTCGGATAAGAATTGCGCCTTGTAGGATCTCAAGAAGCAAAATCGGGAGATAGGTTTATATGGGAATTGTACCAAGCTATTGATCGATTCAGACCATATTAGACACATATGTTGAAAGTCATGGGAGAAGCCTAAATACAAAATTTCTGCCAAATCGGATGAGAATTGCGCCTTCTAAATTTTCCATACCAGATTAAGAACCGATTTGTATCATACTTAGCACCGTTATTGGAAGTCATAACAGAACACCTCATGAAAAATTTCAGCCTATCGGATGAGAATTGCGCGCTCTAGAGGCTCAAGAAGTCAAGATCCAAGATCTGTTTATATGGCAGCTATACCAGATTATGAACCCATTTGAACCATACTTAGCACAGTTGTTGGAAGTAATACCAAAACAATACGTGAAAAATTTTAGTCAAATCGGACGAGAATTAGGCCTTCTAGAGGCTCAAGAAGTCAACTATACCAGATTATGAACTCATTTGAACCATACTTAGCGCTGTTGTTGGCAGTGATACCAAAACACCACGTGCAAAGTTTCAGTCAAATCTGACGAGAATTGTGTCCTCTAGAGGCTCAAGAAGTCAAGACCCAAGATCGGTTTATATGGCATCTAAATTAAAAAGCATGGACCGATTTGGCCCATTTTTAATCCCAACCGACCTACACGAATAAAAAGTATTTGTGCAAAATTTCAAGCGGATAGCTTTACTCCTTCGAAAGTTAGTGTGCTGTCGACAGACAGACGGGCGGACGGACAGACGGACGGACATGGCTAGATCGACTTAAAATGACATGACTATCAAGAATATTTATACTTTATGGGGTCTCAGACGCATATTTTGAGGTGTTACAAACAAATTGACGAAATTAGTATACCCCCATCCTATGGTGGGGGTTATAAAAACCCACATCGTACGCACAAGACACATATATCTTCAAGAAAAGAAAAACGTTTTTCTAACCATTTTTCGACAAAAATTTTCATCTGTTTTGCTGAAATCCTGTTAAAATGTATTAGAATAGTATTATTGCTATCGCCATTTGCCACCTTTTATGAAAAATATTAATTTAAATATAAACAATCGACTACGCACAACTGAATGTTGTTTTTAATGTGCCACAGAAATTCCTAAAAACTGAATAAGTTTCGTTAATGAAAATTTATGAAAAAAGTCCTAATAAAATATGCTGACTGTTTTGTAAAGGAGTATCTCTATTTCAATATGTACTGAAAATATCTTTAAAGTGCATTTCCTCAAAATCAATGTAATAAATAATCTTCAGTAAAAAATTACTCAAATTTTTGGTGTATCACAGATCACAATTAAAGATATAATTTTCCCCCGGGAGTAGTTTCAAACCCAAATTTTTTTTATAAAAAAAAATTTTAAATTTCCTTACCCAATTTATTCATGAAATTTTTTGGTAAATTTCAACTTCCACTTACCATTTGAAAATATTGAGTTGCCCAAAAAGTAATTGCGGATTTTTTAAAAGAAAGTAAATGCATTTTTAATAAAACTTAGAATGAACTTTAATCAGATATACTTTTTTACACTTTTTTTCTAAAGCAAGGTAAAAGTAACAGCTGATAACTAACAGAAGAAAGAATGCAATTACAGAGTCACAAGCTGTGAAAAAATTTGTCAACGCCGACTATATGAAAAATCCGCAATTACTTTTTGGGCAACCCATATTCGCACAGCCGGTTTGCCTGGTAAAAGAAGTTATATAGTCTTTTATACTCATTGTTCAAACTAGACAACCAGGTGGGCTTTGGGGTGTACTCTGAAGAACTAGAACTGGTTGAATTTACAAGGTTAAGCGACCACTGCATTGTGTATCAAGCAGAAATCCTTGTAATTAAAGAAGTGGTGGAATGACTAAGATATAATGTCATAACAACGACTGCCATAAATATCTTCTCAGACAGCCAGTCAGTCATTAAATCTCTCAACGAGATGGTTGAACAGTTCAAAATTAACATGTTGTGGGTACCGGACCACAGAGATATCGCAGGGTATTGTATCCTAAGACTGCATGAAGTTTTGTGAATACCGGTGTAAATGTTTCGTACGTATCGTTCGATATGTATAATAATCAGAGTTGCCACTTTTGAAAATACATATGAGAATACATATCGTCTTACCACCTTTATAAAGCAGACGTATATTTTCAGAAGAAGAAGCCACAGTAGCGCAGAGGTAAGTATGTCTGCCTATGACGCCGAAGTACTGGGTTCGAATCTTGGCATAGGTTGAGTTAGGTAAGGTTGGAAAGACAGTGCGAATATAAGTCCGCCACATGCCGCTATGGACATACACCTAAGCCAGTAATAGGCTTGTTGTGCGCTCTTAATTATAAAAAGTATTCTCGAAAGTCAGGAATTCCGAGCTACTTGCAAAATACCGAATTGTTTTCCACACCACGTCCCTAAGTCGGTTCATATCTCGTATTGTGTCTCCATTTATGTGCCGGTGTCTCTAATCCGAGAAAGCCGGGCAATTAGATAGGAAACGCTCCAATGACTCATCACATGTCCTTCACCTGCTACCACTTGCAGCACCGATTTTGCGTTCCTTTTATGATATTGAAAGTCGTACTGACTTCCTCCTTACTTTCTTTCAGTCTCGTCTCCTCACAATCTGGATTTCCCCAGGATTTTCGTTGTCCAACCGACCGTTTCGGTGTTCCACAGTGTTGTATGGGCGTTCGTAGCCCACGGCCTTAACTCGAACTACGTCGACGCGAAAGACGTCGGGTTAACCAAAACTATGCCGCAGGCTGCAGTGTCTCGCGCTCGACCTCAAGTGTCATCTCAGGGTCATACATCAGGGTTTCCTATCGTTGCCTCGATTATACCGCGATGGTATGACCTGCTCCTATCCTCTATCCATCCTCCCATCGCCTTAAGAGTCATAGCCGCGTTGGTCAACGGGTCGGATTTCTAGAATACCCTCCAGTGCCCTAGTAGACGTGGTCCTCATCGATCCGCATATGTTTAGGCTATATATTCTCTAAACCTGTTTTATTATCCTTACATTGAACTTTTCTCCATAGCAGTTCATCAAACTGCTGAGGGCTAAGTAAGTATTCGTCTAATCACGCTACTGCAGAGCGCCCAACATCTGTGAGCCTTCTCGGTATGCTTCTGAATGTGACACTTCCAATTCAGTTTCCTGTTCAAGATCACATCTAAGTATTTGACATTGTCAAATATCGAAATCGTTTTTATTGAGGAAACGTGGTAAGTCAAATTGGCCCACCTTGGTCTTCCTCGCGAATAGGCATATTTCAGTATTCTCTGGGTTTACATTGAGACCCCTGGATCTAGCCCAGTCATGTGCCAAATGCAAGACCCTTTTGGCCCTTTTGCATAGCCGGATCGTATCCTTACCCCTTAAGAGTATTATACCATCGTCTGCATAGCAGACGGGTTCAAATTTCTCTTCAGCAAGCTTCTGTAATAGGTCATTTATGGTGGTCAGCCATAGGAGTGGTGATAAAATGTCCTCCTGTGACGTGCCCTGTGGCACTTTCTCCCTTATATTTATGCCATGGGACTCACAATTTATTCACCCGTTTCTTAGCATATGGCTTACCCAGTCTCTAAGGACCGGATCCTCCCGGTACGGGTCTAAAGATTGGATCAGTGTGTCGGACAGCACATTGTTAAAAACCCCTCAAAGTAAATGCAGACCGCCAATGTGTACATCTTGCGTCAAATAATTTTTCTATTTTATGTGCAGGGCAGTCTCCACCGAGCTTCCCTTGACATAGGCATAATGTTTGTATTTGAGCAGTTCGATGGATGTCCCATTTTTATACCCTCCACCATAAGATGGGGGGTATACTAATTTCGTCATTCTGTTTGTAACTACTCGAAATATTCCTCTGAGACCCCATAAAGTATATATATTCTTGATCGTCGTGACATTTTATGTCGTTCTAGCCATGTCCGTCCGTCTGTCCGTCCGTCCGTCCGTCCGTCCGTCCGTCCGTCCGTCCGTCCGTCTGTCTGTCGAAAGCACGCTAACTTCCGAAGGAGTAAAGCTAGCCGCTTGAAATTTTGCACAAATACTTCTTATTAGTGTAGGTCGGTTGGTATTGTAAATGGGCCATATCGGTCCATGTTTTGATATAGCTGCCATATAAACCGATCTTGGGTCTTGACTTCTTGAGCCTCTAGAGTGCGCAATTCTTATCCGATTGGCATGAAATTTTGCACGACGTGTTTTGTTAAGATATCCAACAACTGTGCCAAATATGGTTCAAATCGGTCCATAACCTGATATAGGTGTCATATAAACCGATCTTGGGTCTTGACTTCTTGAGCCTCTAGAGTGCGCAATTCTTATCCGATTGGCATGAAATTTTGCACGACGTGTTTTATTATGATATCCAATACCTGTGTTAAGTATGGTCGAAATCGCTCCATAACCTGATATAGCTGCCATATAAACCGATCTTGGGTCTTGACTTCTTGAGCATCTAGAGTGCGCAATTCTTATCCGATTGGGATGAAATTTTGCACGACGTGTTTTGTTATGATATCCAACAACTGTGCCAAGTATGGTTCAAATCGGTTTATAACCTGATTTAGCTGCCATATAAACCGATCTTGGGTCTTGACTTCTTGAGCCTCTAGAGTGCGCAATTCTTATCCGATTGGGATGAAATTTTGCACGACGTGTTTTGTTATGATATCCAATACCTGTGCCAAGTATGGTTGAAATCGCTCCATAACCTGATATAGCTGCCATATAAACCGATCTTGGGTCTTGACTTCTTGAGCCTCTAGAGTGCGCAATTCTTATCCGATTGCGATGAAATTTTTCATGACGAGTTTTGTTATGATATCCAACAACTGTGCCAAGTGTAGTTCAAATCGGTTCATAACCTGATATAGCTGACATATAAACCGATCTGGGATCTTGACTTCTTGAGCCTCTAGAGGTCGCAATTATTATCCGATTTGCTTGAAATTTTGTACTACGGATCCTCTCATGACCATCAACATACGTGTTTATTATCATCTGAATCGGTTTATAGCCCGATATAGCTCCCATATAAATCGATCTCTCTATTTTAGTTCTTGAGCCCCCAAAAGGGCGCAATTCTTATTCGAATTGGCTGACATTTCACACAGGACTCCAACATATAATTTAATTGTGGTGCTAACCGCACCATATCTTGATATCGCTCTAACAGCAGAGCAAACCTTTTCTTATATCCTTTTTTGCCTAAGAAGAGATGCCGGGAAAAGAACTTGACAAATGCGATCCATGGTGGAGGGTATATAAGATTCGGCCCGGCCGAACTTAGCACGCTTTTACTTGTTTACTTTTACTTTGAATTGTTCTGACTAGAAAGGATGTGAGGCTTATAGGTATGTTGGCCTTTGGTGTCGAATAACTTGCCGTCCTTAGGTATAAATACCACACTTGCTCCTGTAAGGCTTTTGGAGTATATGCATTTCCTGGGCACACTGTGAAAAAAGTTCCCAGATGAGATGCCAGATAGTTATCCTCGTTCTTAAGTAACTCCAGAAATATTCCATCAGTTCCGGGAGACTTAAATGGTTTGAAGCTCCTTTACCATAAATTCTGTAATGATAAGCATTCGATCAATCTCATTATTCCAAGTGTTTCCGAGAGTCCCGTCGTATCCTGTGGAAAATGCGTTTTTATCAGAAGCCTCAACATGTCTTCCGTTGTCTCTGCTATCACTCCCATGTCGTCTACTAACATTTCAGTTTGGGCATGGGATTTGGAGAGAAAATTTTTCATCTTAGAGAGAAAATGTTCATCTTGAAGAGAAAATGTTTCATGCTTCCTGGAGGCACGTTTTGCTATTCTGATAATCTTATTGTAATTCTTGAACCGTGTGTATTACACATTCCAATAAACTTTCCATTTTTCGAAGTGTTCTATTATAAAGTTCGCGGAGCTCTTTCCCAATATTGCGAATTACTCCGGTCATCCAGGTTTTTTTCGTGGGCAGATTTCCTTTCTCGAAGAGGAAAACTATCTTCGAAAGATCCCACTATTGCAGTTGTACTCGTGTTAACATTGTCGTCAACGTCTCTATGCTTGGAAAATCTAAATTATATATCCCAAGTCTCCTTTTGAGTAGTGTTTCCAATTTTGTCCAGTCAGTTTTTAACTTATGACGAAAGCTAATCGGCGCTGGCTGTGCTATTCTACAATATTCTGAACCTAATGTGGCGATGGCCAGGGAAGCAGTGCTCCATTCCTATCCTTCAATCATTAACCTCATCAATTGAAATTTGAAAACTGAAAATTGGCTTGATTCTTTTTTTTCAGATACAGTTCGTCAAACCCTACATGAGAAAAGTGTCGTATACATCTAATGGATTATGAGTTATTGGAAAATCTTTTTTTTGAAAATTTGAGTCAAGATGTCGTCGGTTTTTCTGAAATTGTAGGACTACTTGTGAACCAATTGAACTTTGATTATAACCCTTAGAAAGGTTAAAAAGATCAACTAGTTTTAAAAAACTGTTTGTGCAAATTGTTCCTTTCTATTAAAAATTATTCTCTTTAATATTTCCGAAAAAAATAAAATGTTAGCATTTTTTTTTTGAAATTTTAGATTCTGAAGCGAATAACTTTTAATAGAAAAAACATAATAACTTTAAATTCGTTGAACTTTGTAATCTTTCTAACGATGTAAAATGTTCAATCGGTTCACAAATAGTCCCCCAATTTCAGGAATACCGACGATACCTTGACTAAAATTTAAAAAACAAAAAAAAAGATCAAGTTTTTTGTCTGTTAGGGCTAATATCATTAAGTTTCACAATTTTTATTTGTCTTTCGAGACGAGCTCAATGATAAGATATTTTCTTTGCAAATATTGTAGAAAAGAAAATCCAGAGATCGCAACACACTCCTAACACAATGGGACGAGTTTCGTTTTTGGTTTGCAACCATATTAGGTGTGACGGCTTCAAGGGCCGTACGTTGGTATGTTGCATTTATATCGTATTTATTGCGAAAACGCCTCAATGATACAAATACCACATTAACCACTCTCGACAACCCTGTCTATTAGCTGTACTTTTTCCCAACGCATGTGTTTTCGTGTAATGACAGATATTTTTCTGCAACAATTACAGTACTCCCATGGTATGCACATGATTATGTGCATTTGTTGGAAAAAAAGTTTGTCATTCCAATAACTCTTAAACCGTAAGAGATATACTAGATATTTCGGTATGTAGGGCTTAACGAACTCCGTCTTAAAAAAAAGGATCAAGCCTATCGGCCCATAAATTACTGTTTGGCAAGCAATTCAAAATTTGACATGCTCGAGATAACCAACTTTCAAGCCTCATGGATTAGCCTCTGGAGCCATTAGGCTCCCCAAATTGTGCAAATTGGAAAACACCTCAACATTGAATATGTTGCATCCGACGTTGACAATAACGCAGGTCCTCAACCAAGTACTAGTGTTGACATAGAAAAATTGGTAGTTGATATGGTTAAGTACAGAAACTTTGTTCGAGGTTGTCTATGGCTCATGAATTAGGGCAATATGAATATATCCTTTGCTGATTTTCTGAATCCTGGCATAACAATATATTTGTGGTGGCTATCCCTTCCTAATGCTAGCGACATTTGTGAGGTACTGAGCCAAGTAAAAACTTCTCCCTAAACAGTTGCTGCACGCCGTTCGGGGTCGGCTATAAAAAGGAGGTCCCTTATCATTGAGATTGAATCAGACAGCACTCATTGATGTGGGAGAAATTTGCGCCTGTTCCTTAATGGAATGTTCATGGCACCTCATCCCTCGGACTGCCATTGTAAATCTGCATATCGGAAAGGTAGATAGGTATGTTCTTTACAATACGACAATTGATTCGCTAGGTCAGTGTTCATGGCTCAATTATTTGAAACTAGTCTCATTTGTACATACATTTTAATGCCTCAGGGCCTTAATACCTTTCATTCTATAGATATAAAAGGTACTCGGGGTTTCAACAAGTTTTTCTTTACTTAAAAATTAACTTAACGTTACGGTTATGTATATGTATATTCAATTTAATTTTAAAATAGATTGGCCATACTAAAAAGGCTACCGAGTTCAATTTAATGTTGTAATACAAATTTAACTCAAAATTTTGTCAATTATAAGCAGATTTAAGTTGGTAATTTAAATTCTTCCAGAGTATATTTGGATGTATTTCGATGTAATGATGCATAATTATAATAAAAGCCTTCCATGTTGCTCTAATGAGTTTTTCATTGGACATACCTATGGCGAAACTTTAAAAATTGCCAATTTTCGAGTTTACCATCCGTGCATCACTTTTTATACCCTCCACCACAGGATGGGGGTATACTAATTTCTTCATTCTGTTTGTAACTACTCGAAATATTCGTCTGAGACCACATAAAGTATATATATTCTTGATCGTCGCGACATTTTATGTCGATCTAGCCATGTCCGTCCGTCTGTCTGTCGAAAGCACGCTAACTTCCGAAGGTGTAAAGCTAGCCGCTTGAAATTTTGCACAAATACTTCTTATTAGCGTAGGTCGGTTGGTATTGTAAATGGGCCATATCGGTCCACGTTTTGATATAGCTGTCATATAAACCGATCTTGGGTCTTGACTTCTTGAGCCTTTAGAGTGCGCAATTCTTATCCGATTTGAATGAATTTTTGCACGAAGTATTTTGTTATGATATCCAACAACTTTGCCAAGTATGCTTTAAATCGGTTCATAACCTGATATAGCTGTCATATAAACAGATATGATGACTTGAATTCTTGAGCTTCTAGAGGCCGCAATTCCTATCCGATTTGGCTGAAATTTTGCAAGACGTATTTTATTCTTACTTTCAACAACTGTGTCAAACAAGGTTTAAATCGGTTCATAATCTGATATAGCTGCCATATAAACCGATCTGGGATCTTGACTTCTTGAGCCTCTAGAGGTCGCAATTATTACCCGATTTGAAATTTTGTACGAAGGATCCTCTCATGACCATCAACATACGTGTTTATTATGATCTGATTCGGTCCATAGCTCGATACAGCTCCCATATGAATCGATCTCTCTATTTTACTTTTTGAGCCCCCAAAGGCGCAATTTTTGTTCGAATTGGCTGAAATTTTACACAGGTCTCCAACATATAATTTAATGTGGTCCACACCGGACCATATCTTGATATCGCTCTAATATTGGGTTGCCCAAGAAGTAATTGCGGATTTTTTAAATGAAAGTAAATGCATTTTTAATAAAGCTTAGAATGAACTTTAATCAAATATACTTTTTTACACTTTTTTTCTAAAGCAAGCTAAAAGTAACAGCTGATAACTGACAAAAGAAAGAATGCAATTACGGAGTCACAAGCTGTGAAAAAAATTGTCAACGCCGACTATGAAAAATCCGCAATTACTTTTTGGGCAACCCAATAGTAGAGCAACTATTTTCTTACATATATCCTTTTTTGCCTAAGAAGAGATGTCGGGAAAAGAACTCGACAAATGCGATCCATGGTGGAGGGTATATAAGATATATTATTATATTATTACGCAATTTATGTTAAAAAAGTTCGTAAAATATATTACAATTATGTTATAATAGTTTGTAAAATATACAAATAAATATTTTCCTAATCTTTTGGCACCGTTTATAGCAAGATAGTATGACTATTTTTTTATTTAATGGAAAAATTGCCGTTTTGGATAACATCTCACTCAGCTCCCACCAGACACAAATTTCATTTGAGACACAAATTTCATTTGTACGAACTCTACCATAATTTTTAAGATTCACTATTGTTGAGATTTTTTCTTGTCTAATATCTATTAAATAAACAATATTTAATAAATTTTCTTAACAAGACATTTGATTTTTATTATTATTTGACATATTTTAGGGCTGTGTTTACCATATAAGACAAAACCAGTAAGGAAAGGCAAAAGTCGGGCTTTGCCGACTTTATAATACCATACACCTTCCCTATAGGTACAAAGTGGGAGCTAAGTCTAGTTCTGAACAATTTTGATGGACCTCTCCGGATGCTTTCAGATGGCTTGTTAAACAATCCGTATCACACTTCGAGCATATATGTTCAAACTGTAATAACTACTGTTCACAAATGACAACATTATTTCCAAATAACCCAAAACTTGACGAACATACATATGGGAGCTATTTTAAACCGATTTCGAGCAAACTTCTCATATAATGTGGTATTCGTCGAGAAAACCGTTGTACAAAATTTTGGGAAGATTGGTCAATAAATGCGCTCGCAGTGGCTCTAGGAATAAAATTCGGAGTGGTGTTTTCGGGGGAGAGGTGGTTTCTAAGATACCTGACCCTGAAAAAATATCAGCATCGTGCTCTTCTCTCAAATACCATTTAATTAAACCCCATATTGCCATTGGCTTAAGAGGAGTTTACAGGATGAGGCGTCCCCCAAACACATGGCCACAAAATAAGTTATCAAATTCGTTTTCTAATCTCAAATACCTTCCATTTAAGCCCCATATTGTCACGGTCAGTAAATATGCCCGAGTTAGGGGTGTTTTGGGGAGTGCGGTGGTCCCCCAAATTCTAAGCCCTGAAAATATATCAGCAACGTGATCTATTCGGATATATCTATATATCATTTATTTGAACCCCATATTGCCATTGCCATCAACATTGTATATCAAATTCGTTTTCTAATCTCATTTAAACTCCTTATTGCAAAAGTCAGCAAATATGTTCGATTTGGGGTATTGGCCCTAAAAACTATGAATATCGAGCTCCACTCTCTTTAAGACGCAAACTGGCATTGTGAGCAAATACGTCCTATTTGGGGTTGTTATGGGGATGGGACGTCCCCTAGACATTTGGCTCCTAATGTTGATATCAGATACGTGGTCTACTCCCACATATCTTTAATTTGAGCCATATGACTGGCTTGGGGGTGTTTTGATCCCATATTCCCATGGTCAGTAAATAAGTTTTGTTTGGGGGGTGTTTTGGGAAAAGGGTGGACCCCAAAAAAAGTGGTCCCACATTTGGATATCAGATTCGTATTTTAATCGCAAATACCTTTCATTTGAGTCCCATATTGCCATGGTTGGTAAATATGTCCGATTTAGGGGTGTTTTGGGGCTTGGGGTGGTCCCCCTAGCACTTGGTCCGACAATTGGATATCAGATACGTTTTCTTATCCTAAATACCTTTCATTTGAGTCCCATATTGTCGTGATTGGTCTAAATATATGTTTGGTAGGTTTTAAGAAGGGACAGCCCCCCTAGGTACCTTATCAGAAATTCGGATACCAAATTTTTATTTTTAGGGTGCTATATGAGAGCACACAAAATTTCGCTTAAATTGCACCACCCATCTCCGAGATCTGGCGTTTATGAAAATTAGGGTAAGGGGGAGGGTCCGCCCCCCCTTCAAATATCAAAAAATGTAGTACTCTATTTTCACCACGGGTTCATTATGCACCATCTGTGAAAATTTATACAAACAAACAAACCTACAAACAAACACAAATTAATTTTTATATATAAGATTACTGCAAATCGGACGAACATATATATGGGAGATATATCCAAATCTGAACCGATTTCTATGAAATTCATTTGTAATGTCGGGAGTTATAAAAAATGTATTATATTGCGGTAATACTGGAAATCGGACGAACATATATATGTGTGCCATATCCAAATCTGAATCGATTTTTTCAAATTTAAATAGGCTTCGTCTCTAGGCCGATGAACATGCCGATACCAAGTTTGAAAACGATCTGGTGAAAATTGCGACCTGTAGTTTGTACACAAATTAACATGGACAGACAAACGGATATAGCAAAATCGAATCAGAAAGTGATTCTGGATCGATCGGTTTATTTATCAATGGGTCTATCTCTCTTCCTTTTGGGTGTTACAAACTAATTCACTAAGTTATAATATTGTAACTTAGGGCAAAGAACATTTAATAATGCGTCCTTTAAAAGACGGGTAAGTGTTGGCAGAATAACCGAGATAATAAAAATCAGACTGTGCTACAATATTTGGAAAAAAAAGCAACCCATGACCCCAATCACTAAAATGATGTAAATTTGCCACGTTGGCAGCCCTTACTGCACATCAGTTGCAAATATGGTAGAAATAAACCAATTTTGATTTCTCTAGGATGAAGGCGGTTTGTTTGTAAATTAAGTGTTTATAAAGGGTGATTTTTTAGCTATTATCTTTTTGTTTCACCGTCAAACATCTTCAGTTTGGTCTATAATTTAACCATTCATCATCATACAAACGAACACCGCTTGCAATAATAATAAGAATAATAAGAAACAACATCTGTTCTTCCATTTTACGGCGAAGCTCATTTTTGGCTCAATGGGTACGTAAATAGGCTGAATTGTCGATTTTGGAGTAATGATCAGCCAGAAGCATGCAAGAGCTACCAATGCTGGTGGCATCATTGGACCGTACTTCTTCAAAGATGGTCCGAATCGTAAAGTAACTGTGAATGGTGAGCGCTACCGAGAGATGATATCCAACTATTTTTTTGGCCAAAATAAAAGAGCTTGACTTGAATGCCATGTGGTTTTTACAAGGCGGTGCCACATGCCACACAGCACGCGTAACAACGGACTTATTGAGAGGCGAGTTTGGTGAATATTTTATTTGCGTTCGGGGCCGGTCAATTGGGCGCCTAGTTCGTGCGATTTATCGCCTTTAGACTATTTTTGTGGGGCTATGTTAAAGCTCTTGTCTATACAGACAAGCCCGCTTCAATTGACGCATTGGAAGACAACATTGGAGCATTTATTCGTGAGATACCGGCCGAAATGTTGGAAAGAGTATGCCAAAATTGGACTAAGCGGATGGACCATTTGATTATGTGGACCGTGCTATCAACTCAAATAAAGATTTTATGAATTTTTCTGAATTTTATGTCTTGTTTTCTGAAAAACTTCCTTATAGCTCTTAAAAAATCACCCTTTATTTGACCTATTGATTTCTTTTTTTTTTACCACCTATTAGTACCCTTTAATATAAAAATGTTAATATTTGATATGAATATGTTAGGACGATCAAGAATTTATACACGATCAAGAATTATATATTTAATAGGATCACAGATCATAATTTTGATGGTGATGACTATACAAAATAATTTTTCTTATCCTTTCTTTAGTGAGTGTTTATAGATTTTTATTTTACAATTCTGCAAAATGCAGGATGTGGAATATGATGTTGTTTCTGCAAATTTCATTCAGTTCATTAACATCATTTGTGTAAATAAATATTTTTTTTTTCGCTAATGACCAAAATTTTAAAGTTCAAAAAATACATTTCAGTTGACTTTAACCACTAATTAAAAGTTAAATTGACAACAACTCAGATATAACATGTAAGTACGGATGAAAGTGGGACAGAGTTGAAAATTGGATTCCCTACACCACACTGATATAACTAACAAGTAAAAATGAGCTAATTTCGGTCGGGCGGAATCTAGTATACCCTCCTCCATAGATCGCATATATCAAGTTTTTCGTAAGTAGAAACAAGGACGAAAAGGATAATAGAGATCAAACAATAAATTAAAAATAATTGTTTCCTGCTTTCGTTTAAGATCCAATATGCATAAAAATTTAAAGATATACAGAAAGTCACACACTGTTATCAACAGAAGGCGTTATTATTCATCCAGATCTAAGTTTCATAGAATGTGTAACGAGAAGAAACTGCAATATTTCAATGGCAACCTCAGAGAACTAGATACTGTTTCCTGCAGCAAGGATTGGTGGAATCTGGCAAATTCTCTGAATAAACGTAATGTTAAGGGTAGAGGAAATCTAGACGCAGATGATTTCTTAGCACACTTTAACTCTTTACTAGTTAACGAAGATAATTCCAAAATTATCAGCTGGTGTATACCGTTTCATGTAGACCCACTTTTAGACTCCCCTTTTGAATTTTGTGAGCTACTCTCCGTTTTAAAAGGACTTAAATCGAATAAGGCCCCCGGGAACGATGGTATACCTTACGAATTTTATAAATTTGCTCCTCGCCGTTTTCTGCAAGAAATACTTGTAGTATTTAATAAGATATTCCTCCATGAAAATGTTCCTACTTCCTTCAAGAAGTCAATATTGATACCTCTATTTAAGAAAGGTGATATAAACTTGGCGTCAAATTATAGAGGTTTGTCACTTCTGGATACTATCGGAAAAATTTTTAACTCTGTTCTGCTAAACCGTATAACATTTTGGCTGACGAGACACGATGTTTTAAATGAATTTCAGGCTGGATTTAGAAGAGAGTATTCTACTATAGATAATATATTTAACCTCGTGAATATTGTTTCTTTGAACCAGCTACAAGGCAAAACTACATATGCGTTTTTTGTCGATTTCTCTTCTGCATTTGATTTGATTCCCAGAAACAGCCTTTTTTATAAACTATCTAGTCAGGGTCTATCTACGAAACTTGTAACTATATTAAGAATGCTGTATGATGGCACAGAAAGTAGAGTATGGGATGGAAGTACGTTCTCTGAATACTTTCCTGTTGAATCTGGTGTGAAACAGGGCTGTATTCTCAGTCCTGTACTCTTTTCGTTATACGTGAATGACCTTCCCTATATATTGCCTGGTGGTGTAAGAGTAGCGGACACTACGGTCAAAGTCTTATTATACGCCGATGACATTGTGCTATTATCTGACTCTCCATTGGGCTTACAAGAGATGATTTATGAACTTGAGAGGTACTGTTTGTTGTGGAGCTTGAAAGTAAACCTTTCTAAATCGAAAATTCTTGTTTTTCGTAGAGGTTCTAGAATCTCTTCGAATTTAAGGTGGTGCTTTGGAAATCAGAATATTGAAATTGTTAATAGTTACACATACCTGGGCGTTGAAATAACTTACAATTTGTCATTTAGAAAACACTTACAGAAGAAGCTTGCGGATTCCAAACTGGCCATAAATAGCACATGGTCGAAGTATATAAGTCACCCTAGTATTGCTAAAACTAATAAGATGAAGATATTCGATGCATGTTCCAGATCTATAATGTTTTACGCTGCACAGGTTTGGGGTTACACAAGGTTTGATGATGTAGAGAAGCTCTTTCGCTTTTTTACTAAGAAGATGCTTTATTTGCCTAATAATACACCAAATTACATGTTGTATCTAGAAACTGGATTTTCTTCTATGTTTTGTAACACTCTTAGAATCCATTTTAACTACATTAATAGAATATTGCGACTTAGCTCTCACCGCTTGCCCCGCTTGCTGGCGGAGAAAATCATAGAATTGAATGCATTATGGGCAAAAGAATGGTCAAATATTTGCCAAACCCTACAATATATTCCTGTTAATGCTACAAATCCGATATGCATGTATTCAGACAAAATAGTAGAATTACTGAGAATTCAAGAACAACGTGAATTTGAATCAGATGCAAGAAATTCACAGTTCCACGATCTTTATTCTGTGCTTGAGTATAATATAATTCCATTTCATACTGCTGACTTATCTTCACGAGCTACTAGCTTAATCATTAAAGCTAGAGGTGGTTTACTCGACCTTAACTCGAGATCATTCAGAAGTAACACCCATGGCACTTGTTCTATGTGTAATACAGATCAAGATGAAAATACACTTCACTTTATTGGCGCCTGCCCATTATACAGAGAATTTAGAAAAAGTTATTTCGGAAAATATTCCCTTAATGAGTCCGAAGTATTAAATATATTAAATGGCACGAATAACTCATCACTATATAAATACATAGAAAATTGTACTAAGTATAGAAAATTAATTATTAATGAATTCAGTTTTTAATAACCAAAATGAAAAAAGAAAAAGCAAGAAACATATAGAAACAAACAACAATTTAGTGATAAGCATTGTATTACGGCTAACAGCATTTTTGCTAAGCCTAACATAGATTGTATTTAAGAACTTTATGAAATACTATTCTTGAATTGTAATTTGAATTCAATCTATTAATAAATAATAATAATAATAATAAATAATAATTGTTTCCTGCATTTTTTCAAGAAGTTAATTCAATTAGCTATATAAAGAGTAAAATGTCGCAGAAGTAGTAATTGTGGAAAATTTCAGCCAATTGGATAAAAATTGCGCTCTCTACGGGTTGCAGATCGATTTATGTGGGAGCTATATTATGTTACGGACCGATTCAGAACATACTTTTTTATAGTCGGACCTCGATTATCCGATAGAAAATATATTTTTGTCTTTTTGATTATCTGTGATTACCTCTATTTCCGGGAGTATAAAAATATATAACGTTTGCAAATTTGCAAAATTTCCCACGAACATTCCATTAAGCAAGAGGGTGAAACTTTTCAGATATCAATGAGTGCTGTCCGATTCAAGTTTAAGCTCAATGATTGGAGACTTTCTTATTATAGCCGAGTACGAACGGCGTGCCGCAGTGCGACACTTCTTTGAGGAGAAGTTTAATATTGCATCTACCTCACAAATCTCGCTAGCATTAGAAAGAGATAACCACTGCTGATTTTTTGATTTTCTCGTCAGGATTCGAATTGAGGTGTTCAGCGTAGGCGGACATGCTAACCTCTGAGATACAGTGGCTCCAGTTTTACTATTACGTTAGAAAAATTAAATAAAACTAAAATGAAAGTGTTGCTATCATTTATATAATTCTGTTACAGGCCGGTTATATATATGATTACTTTAGTTGTTTTTTCCTCCAAATAGGAATCAAGCTAAATGACCATGAGAATTATGTTAGGCGGAAAGATTTGATTATTGAAAAGTTACTGATAAGAAATAGCCCGATAAATAGATCTCTGGATACATTCCGTTTCGAGAGGTGGCTAGACTTTCTTGTTATTCACATGACTGCTGAGACTCCTACGCAGCTCATTTTTGTGATAGTTATTCGATCATCCTATGCAATTTTCATATGTGATGTTGAAAGATCACAAAGAATAACATCCCCGTTTACGTGCAGGTGATTAAGGAATTATGATATTAAATTACGAATCTGATATTAAAAGTACGTTTAAATTGGCCACTAAATCCGGATTTATGGCCTTTTCGAGATAAAAGCGTTTAATGCAGATTTTACCATACAAAAATAAATCCCATTTTTGCTGGATTTAACTTTAAGCCCCAAATAAACCCGATTTAATTGCTGAATAATCGATAAAAGTATTAAAGCTGTTTTTGGATTTAGTTTAATCCAGAACATACAACTTTTACTGTAAACGCGCTACAATATTAGTTACAATGTATCTGGTCCACACCTAGTAGAATCTTCAAAGGGCACGTGGACTCATTGCGATGGGATGTCAGTAGAGTAAAATGGAGTAGAAAACGGCTGAACTGATTTTTTTCAAGTGTTTGCAAATTATGTAGGTTGGAAGGAGTGATAGGATATGCAATTTTTTAATAACCGAATTGGGGGCCAAATCGAGACTCAACAAGTAAAAAGGTGCTAAGTTCGGCCTGGCCGACATTTCAATACCCACCACCTCGGGTATATATGTAAACCTACTTTCGTCATAGTCCTGTGAAAAATGCATAATTTATACCCCCAAAGCAGCTATATCAAAATATGGTCCGATTTGGACCAAATTCGACACGGATATTGAGTGGTCTAATAAGTACAAATTATTGTTCAATTTTGTAGAACCAAACATTGGTCATTTTGGTAGCGGATATCCAAATATAGAACGATCTGAACCATATACGACACGGATGTCGAAAAGCCTAAAATAAGTAACTGTGTCAAATTTCAGCGAAATCGGACTATAAATGTCCCTTTTATGGGACCACGACCTTAAATCGAGAGATCGGTCTATATGGCAGCTATATCCAAATCTGAACCGATCCTAACACAACTCACTGTCCCAAATTTTTGCGAAATCGGACAATAAATGCGCCTTTTATCGGAGAAAAACCTTAAAAAGAGAGATCGGTTTATATGGCAAAATTGCAGAAAGTTGTCGAAATTTCGCCGAAATCGGATAATAAATGCGCCTTTTATGGACCCAATACCTTAAATCGGGAGATCGTTCTATATGGCAGCTATATACAAATCTAGGCCAAATTGAAGAAGGATGTCGAAGGGCCTAACTTAACTCGTTGTCCCAAATTTCGGCGACATCGGACAATAAATGCGCTTTTTATGGGCCCAATATCTTACATCGAGAGATCGGTCTATATGGCAGCTATATCTGGTTCGATCTGGCCGAAATTGCAGAAGGATGTCGACGGGCCAAACACAACTCACTGTTCCAAATTTCAGCAAAATCGGATAATAAATGTGGCTTTTACGGGTCTAAGATCCTAAATCGAGAGATCGGTCTATATGGCAGCTATATCCAAATCTATTCCGATCTGGGCCGTATTGAAGAAGAATGTCGAAGGGTTTAACACAACTCTCTGTCAAAAATTTCAGCAAATTCGGATAATAAATGTGGCTTAAGACCCTAAATCGGCGGATCGTTCGATATGGGGGCTATATCAAGATATAGTCCGATATAGCCCATCTTGGAACTTAACCGGCTTATGGACAAAAAAAGAATCTGTGCAAAGTTTCAGCTCAATATCTCTATTTTTAAAGACTGCAGCGTGATTTCAACAGACAGACGGACGGACATGGCTACATCGTCTTAGATTTTTACGCTGATATTTCGATGTGTTGCAAACGGAATGATAAAATGCATATACCCTCATCCCTCGGTGGTAGGTATAACAAGTAAAAGCGTGCTAAGTTTGGCCGGGCCGAATCTTACATACCCTCCACCATAGATCGCATTTGTAGAGTTCATCTCCCGACATCTCTTCTTAGGCAAAAAAGGATATAAGAAAAGATTTGCTCTGCTATTAGAGCGATATCAAGATATGGTCCTGTATAAAATTTCAGCCAATTCGAATAAGAATTGCGCCCTTTGGGGGCTCAAGAAGTAAAATAGAGAAATCGATTTATATGGGAGCTGTATCGGGCTATAGACCGATTCAGACCGTAATTAACACGTATGTTGATGGTCATAAGAAATCCGTCGTACAAAATTTCAGGCAAATCGGATAATAATTGCGACCTCTAGAGGCTCAAGAAGTTAAGATCCCAGATCGGTTTATATGGCAGTTATACCAAGTTATGAACCTATTTGAACTTTATTTGACACAGTTGTTGAAAGTAAGAATAAAATACTTCATGAAAATTTTCAACCAAATTGAATAGCAATTGCGCCCTCTAGAGGCTCAAGAAGCCAAGTCCCCAGATCTGTTTATAAGACAGGAATATCAGGTTATGAACCGATTTGAACCACACTTGGCACAGTTGTTGGATATCATAACAAAACACTTCGTACAAAAATGCATTCAAATCGGATAAGAATTACGCCCTCTAGAGGCTCAAGAAGTCAAGACCAAAGATTGGTTTATATGACAGCTATATCAGGTTATGGATATAGCTGTCACACTTTGCACAGTTATTGGATATCATACCAAAACACGTCGTGCCAAATTCCATCCCAATCGGATAAGAATTGCAAACTCTAGAGGCTCAAGAAGTCAAGACCCAAGATCGGTTTATATGGCAGCTATACCAGGTTATGGACCGATTTGAACCATACTTAGCACAATTGTTAGAAGTGATACTAAAACACTATGTGCAAAATTTCAGTCAAATCGGATAAGAATTGCGCACTCTGGAGACTCAAGAAGTCAAGACCCAAGATCGGTGTATATGGCAGCTATATCAGGTTATGAACCGATTTAACCACTCTTAGCACAGTTATTGGATATCATACCAAAACACGTCGTGCCAAATTTCATCCCAATCGGATAAGAATTGCTCACTCTAGAGGCTCAAGAAATCAAGACCCAAGATCGGTTTATATGGCAGCTATATCAGGTTATGGACCGAGTTAAACCATACTTGACACAGTTATTGGATATCATAACAAAACACGTCATGCTAAATTTCATTCCAATCGGGTAAGAATTGCGCTCTCTAGAGGCTCAAGAAGTCAAGACCCAATATCGGTTTATATGGCAGCTATATCAAAACATGGACCGATATGGCCCATTTACAATACCAACCGACCTACACTAATAAAAAGGATTTGTGCAAAATTTCAAGCGGCTAACTTTACTCCTTCGGAAGTTAGCGTGCTTTTGACAGACAGAAGGACGGACGGAAGGACAGACGGACGGACATGGCTTGATCGACATAAAATGTCGCGACGATCAAGAATATATATACTTTATGGGGTCTCAGATTGAATATTTCGAGTAGTTACAAACAGAATGACGAAGTTAGTATACCCCCCATCTTATGGTGGAGGGATACGGATACGGTCTATTTGAAATATATTCTATATTTCAAACATGTACTGAATCCAAATTATGAATCAATGAAAATCAAGTCACAAATGCTTTCGTAAATTGCAAAGAAAAGTTTAAAGTCGATTATCCCCAAGCAGACTTTTTATAGTTCTTGTAAGCACTATCAAGCAAAAAAAAAAAATTGGAAATCGGACAACAAACGAAGATTTGGACTCCGGGCTATACCGAGGTGACCAAATTTAGGGTCACCCTGAAAGGTGTTTGAGAATAGAATACAATTCTAATATTCCCTTAACCAAATATATAAATTTATCGACATGGCAATATGAACCTCAAATGAAAGGAATGTGGGAGAGGGGCTCGAAATTGATACCCACTTTTGGAACCCACTGTATGGGCGTCCGTCCCACCCCCAAACAGGTATTATTTACTAACCACGAAATATAGGGCTCAAAAAAAGGCATATGAATACTGATACAAATTTTATATCCATTTTTGAGACAATGTGTTTGGGGGAAGCTTCAACCCCAAAACTCTCCCAACCTAACCCCAAAAATAGAACACATTTTCCTTTCACGGAAATATGGGTCTCAAATGAAAGGTGTTTGGGAATAGGAATTAGATATCCATATTCGGGGCTGTTCCGGTTTAGCTAGTTGACTATATAATTAACTGCTATTAAGGTGGGCGAGCCCATTTGCACATGACCCATAATTTGTTACATTAGATTTGTACTCTACTCCCAAATTTCTTTAATTTTTTCCCATATTGTACCGATCGGATTATATGATTTCGAGGGGTGTTTGGAGGCAAAGCGGTCCTCCTAACCCTTGGTAAGAAATTTTTTTTTATCACATTCGAACTATACTCTTAAATTCCTTTCCTTTAAATCCTATATTGTAATGGTTGGTCTATATGTCCGTTTGGTGTGGTTTTGGTGAGTGGCATGCCTCCAAAGAATTTGACCCCAAAATTAAATGAGTAAGTTGTGTTTTTACTATTAAGGTACGAACAAAAATTCGAATAAATTGGTCCAATCATCTTTGATATACATATCTCGGATAAACCGCAAAATATGGGGACCCTTCGGCTTCTTTTTGAACCATTTCAAAAAAAAAAAACAACTTCGAGAAGTCTACACATTGACATAGAAATTCGATTTTCATTTGTATCACTGCAAGTGATTGGTAAACAAGGCATGCGTTGAAATTATTTTTAATTATACGAATTAAATTGTTATTTAATAATATAAATTGTGCTATGATCAAGATTATATCCTTTTCACACATGTGTTTGCGAAAAGAGAGAGAATAACCCAAATATATGTCTCCCTTATACCATATACGAACACAAACAAACACAAAGAGTGTGGCTAGATAAAACAAAATAAAGGGTGATTATATATATATATATATATATATATATATATATATATATATATATATATATATATATATATATATATATATATATATATATATAATTTAAATAATTACCAATCTTAGCATTTCGATCTATATATGTAATCTTCCTTTCTCAGCTTCGGTTTCCAAGTTAATATAATCTCTATTTGGACAATAAACTATAAAACATTCAATGTTTTAGTTTATAAAATAAACCTTTTTAAATGTCACGTTTGTATTCAACAATGTCCTTCAATTTATTCTGTTCGGAATTCAACCATTCTACTTGTTCAAATCCTAATTTTTTTTCTCTTTTCACTTTTAGGCGTAACGTTTTGCACAATCATTTTTTTTAAGTTTGAAATTAAAACTAAATAAATTATATTTTATGGAGAGATAAAAAATTACAATTTCTTTTTGTCTTTATATTTTGTTTTATCTAGCCACACTCTTTGTGTTTGTTTGTGTTTGTATATGGTATAAGGGAGACATATATTTGGGTTATTCTCTCTCTTTTCGCAAACACATGTGTGAAAAGGATATAATCTTGATAATAGCACAATTTGTATTATTAAATAACAATTTAATTCGTATAATTAAAAATAATTTCAACGCATGCCTTGTTTACCAATCACTTACAGTGATACAAATGAAAATCGAATTTCTATGTCAATGTGTAGACTTCTCGAAGTTGTTTTTTTTATACCCTCCACCATAAGATGGGGGGTATACTAATTTCGTCATTCTGTTTGTAACTACTCGAAATATTCCTCTGAGACCCCATAAAGTATATATATTCTTGATCGTCGTGACATTTTATGTCGTTCTAGCCATGTCCGTCCGTCTGTCCGTCCGTCCGTCCGTCCGTCCGTCCGTCCGTCCGTCCGTCCGTCCGTCCGTCCGTCTGTCTGTCGAAAGCACGCTAACTTCCGAAGGAGTAAAGCTAGCCGCTTGAAATTTTGCACAAATACTTCTTATTAGTGTAGGTCGGTTGGTATTGTAAATGGGCCATATCGGTCCATGTTTTGATATAGCTGCCATATAAACCGATCTTGGGTCTTGACTTCTTGAGCCTCTAGAGTGCGCAATTCTTATCCGATTGGCATGAAATTTTGAACGACGTGTTTTGTTAAGATATCCAACAACTGTGCCAAATATGGTTCAAATCGGTCCATAACCTGATATAGGTGTCATATAAACCGATCTTGGGTCTTGACTTCTTGAGCCTCTAGAGTGCGCAATTCTTATCCGATTGGCATGAAATTTTGCACGAAGTGTTTTGTTATGATATCCAACAACTGTGCCAAGTATGGTTCAAATCGGTTTATAACCTGATTTAGCTGCCATATAAACCGATCTTGGGTCTTGACTTCTTGAGCCTCTAGAGTGCGCAATTCTTATCCGATTGGGATGAAATTTTGCACGACGTGTTTTGTTATGATATCCAATACCTGTGCCAAGTATGGTTGAAATCGCTCCATAACCTGATATAGCTGCCATATAAACCGATCTTGGGTCTTGACTTCTTGAGCCTCTAGAGTGCGCAATTCTTATCCGATTGCGATGAAATTTTTCATGACGAGTTTTGTTATGATATCCAACAACTGTGCCAAGTGTAGTTCAAATCGGTTCATAACCTGATATAGCTGACATATAAACCGATCTGGGATCTTGACTTCTTGAGCCTCTAGAGGTCGCAATTATTATCCGATTTGCTTGAAATTTTGTACTACGGATCCTCTCATGACCATCAACATACGTGTTTATTATCATCTGAATCGGTTTATAGCCCGATATAGCTCCCATATAAATCGATCTCTCTATTTTAGTTCTTGAGCCCCCAAAAGGGCGCAATTCTTATTCGAATTGGCTGACATTTCACACAGGACTCCAACATATAATTTAATTGTGGTGCTAACCGCACCATATCTTGATATCGCTCTAACAGCAGAGCAAACCTTTTCTTATATCCTTTTTTGCCTAAGAAGAGATGCCGGGAAAAGAACTTGACAAATGCGATCCATGGTGGAGGGTATATAAGATTCGGCCCGGCCGAACTTAGCACGCTTTTACTTGTTTTTTTTGAAATGGTTCAAAAAGAAGCCGAAGGATCCCCATATTTTGCGGTTTATCCGAGATATGTATATCAAAGATGATTGGACCAATTTATGCGAATTTTTGTTCGTACCTTAATAGTAAAAACACAACTTACTCATTTAATTTTGGGGTCAAATTCTTTGGAGGCATGCCACTCACCAAAACCACACCAAACGGACATATAGACCAACCATTACAATATAGGATTTAAAGGAAAGGAATTTAAGAGTATAGTTCGAATGTGATAAAAAAAAATTTCTTACCAAGGGTTAGGAGGACCGCTTTGCCTCCAAACACCCCTCGAAATCATATAATCCGATCGGTACAATATGGGAAAAAATTAAAGAAATTTGGGAGTAGAGTACAAATCTAATGTAACAAATTATGGGTCATGTGCAAATGGGCTCGCCCACCTTAATAGCAGTTAATTATATAGTCAACTAGCTAAACCGGAACAGCCCCGAATATGGATATCTAATTCCTATTCCCAAACACCTTTCATTTGAGACCCATATTTCCGTGAAAGGAAAATGTGTTCTATTTTTGGGGTTAGGTTGGGAGAGTTTTGGGGTTGAAGCTTCCCCCAAACACATTGTCTCAAAAATGGATATAAAATTTGTATCAGTATTCATATGCCTTTTTTTGAGCCCTATATTTCGTGGTTAGTAAATAATACCTGTTTGGGGGTGGGACGGACGCCCATACAGTGGGTTCCAAAAGTGGGTATCAATTTCGAGCCCCTCTCCCACATTCCTTTCATTTGAGGTTCATATTGCCATGGTCGATAAATTTATATATTTGGTTAAGGGAATATTAGAATTGTATTCTATTCTCAAACACCTTTCAGGGTGACCCTAAATTTGGTCACCTCGGTATAGCCGGGAGTCCAAATCTTCGTTTGTTGTCCGATTTCCAATTTTTTTTTTTGCTTGATAGTGCTCACAAGAACTATAAAAAGTCTGCTTGGGGATAATCGACTTTAAACTTTTCTTTGCAATTTACGAAAGCATTTGTGACTCGATTTTCATTGATTCATAATTTGGATTCAGTACAAGTTTGAAATATAGAATATATTTCAAATAGACCGTATCCGTATCCCTCCACCATAAGATGGGGGGTATACTAATTTCGTCATTCTGTTTGTAACTACTCGAAATATTCAATCTGAGACCCCATAAAGTATATATATTCTTGATCGTCGCGACATTTTATGTCGATCAAGCCATGTCCGTCCGTCTGTCCTTCGTCCGTCCGTCCGTCCTTCTGTCTGTCGAAAGCACGCTAACTTCCGAAGGAGTAAAGCTAGCCGCTTGAAATTTTGCACAAATACTTTTTATTAGTGTAGGTCGGTTGGTATTGTAAATGGGCCATATCGGTCCATGTTTTGACCGATATGGTCAAAATATATATATATATATATATATATGATTAAATTTGTGATTCAAGCAGTAAGTATCACTGTTCAAGAGGGTCAAACAGAATTTTGTTCTATATGGAAGCTATATCTAAATATAGTTCGATCTGACCATATTAGGGAAGTCTAATACAACTGATTGTTTCCAATTTCAATGGTTAACCGGTTAATAAATGCGCCTTTTATGGACACAAAAGCTTAAAAATGGAACGATGTATATGGTAGCTATATCCAAGTTAGACCGATCCTAACCACAAGGGTAATGAATGTCGAAAAGTCTAATTTAGCTTATTGTTAAAAATTTTAGCGAAATTGGATAATAAATGAGCCTTTTATGGCCCCAAGAGTTTTTATCGTCAGATCGGTATATAAGAAGCAATATTCAAATATAGAACGATCTTAAATCAGAAGATCTTAAATCAGAAGATGGGTCTATATGGGGTCTATGGGGACTATAATATCAATATATAATCTGATACGACGGAATGACAAGATTACTATGCCCCCATCCTATGGTGGTGGATATAAAAATTAAAGATTTTAAGACGCTCATATTTGTAATTACGGTCACCGTTAACAACATTGTGACAAGATAACGGTGAACCGTAATTAATGACGGTCAATTTCCTACTAACTTTAATTTTTTGTCTTTAATGACAAGTCGCAAAGTTAAGTATTTACAAACCTACCATATAAAATAAAAAATTCTTAATATGAAGGAAAATATTTTTCACTAAAGGGAATGTTTCCGTAAAAGATTGGAAAATTTATCATGTTTAATTAATTTTGCTAATCTTTGACCCTAATCTGTAAAGTTACTTCAAACATTTTTTCAGTGTAGACAAAAAATATCAAGAACAAGAAAAATAGAATACAAAATACAATTTATTTAATTATAATTTTAAAGTAAAAATATTACGCTGAAATAGCGAAAAGTGGAAAAAATTAGGATACGAAAAAATATAATAGATAAACGCAACAAAGAATGATTTTTTAACAGCTATAGGAAAGTTTCACAAAAAAAAAATAATAATAATACTTAGAAAAATGCATGAAATCTTTATTGGAATTGATACTACGGTCCATATAATTTAATTATTTCATGCAAATGTTGACCATGACTGCCCCGCAAATGGTCCATCCACTTAGTCCAATTTTGGCACACTAAATATTTCCAACATTTCGGCCGTTATCTCACGAACAAATGCTTCAATGTTGTCTTCCAATGCGTCAATTGATGCGGGCTTGTTTATATAGACATGAGCTTTAACATAGCACCACAAAAAAGAGTCTCAAGGCGTTAAATAGCACGATGTAGGCGGCCAATTGACAGGTCCCGAACGTAAAATAAAATGTTCACCGAACTCGCCTCTCAATAAGTCCATTGTTACGCGAGCTGTGTAGCATATGACACCGTCTTGTAGAAACCACATGTCAAGCAAGGCAAGCTCTTCCATTCACAGAGATGTTACGATTCGGATCATATTTAAAGAAGTACGGTCCAATTATGCCAACAGCCCATAAACCGCATCAAACTGTGACTTTTTCTGGATGCATTATTAATATCTTATTTGAATAGTTTATTATCCATATGACGATTATATTGACTTAGAAAACGGCGCTAGATTTCGTGATATTGTACGCAAAATGCTAAGATTGGTATTTATTATTGGAAATCATATGCATATAAATAAATTAATGTGTTTTTAATACATTTTACAGACCATGTACCCGACAAAGAAGAAAGGCTCAAAATGGAAAAATATGGTTGAAAAGTCTTCTAAACAAAGACGAAGCGCATCCCATAGTGGTTGGTGTGTGTTGCTACCTTTGGCTTTCCTTTTCCATTTGCAAAGAAAATCTCCGATCACTTAGCTCGCCTTGAAAGAGAAACAAACAAAAATTGTAATATTTAATGATCTTCGCCCTAACAAGACAAAACTTTGAAAATGAAAAAATTCGGCAGGGCTCGGCCAGAGTTCGAAGCCTTCAATACAACTTTCAACAGAAGCACAGGATCATGTGTACCACGGAAGTAGTGTAATTGTCACAGAAAAAAAGTCTGTCATTGCTCAATGGCGAAACGCATTCCATAGGTGTGTATTGCTATCTATGGCTTTCCTTTTCATTTGCAAAGAAAATCTCCCTCCGATCATTGAGCTCGTCTCGAAAGAGAAACAAACAAAAATTGTTAAATATAATGATCTTTGCCCTAACAGACAAAAAACTTGAAAAGGAAAAAGAAAATGTATTGTTTAAGCAATATATTGCGTGTTTTATACACAATCTAATCCAATGAAATAGAATGTGTTTTGATCGTGTGAAAAATATCAATTATTTATTTTTATTAAAACAATAAAAATGTTCCTTAAAAGAAAGGGCAACTTTCATATAATTCGTTTATTGAGTTAAACCAATTTAATTGATTTTTGGAACTTATCATAAATTCAAATTGTAAAATTGCAAATAAATAATACAATTTCCTTTAAAGGACCGATTTCAGCAAATTTTTTAATTGAAAATACACATTTTTTAATTGAACCTAGTTTTTAATATTTTCTGTGCAAGGAATTTTTGAGTTTTGATCTTCTACAAAAAACACAGTTTTTGGGATAAGGGATTTAGAACAGCTAGATTTAGCTTTTCCAAGCACTTAAAACTTTTCAACCAGCATGCTCAGTAGTAATGAATTTCGGGGAATTGAATAAATGTATTTATGCCCACCTCCGAAGGAGGTATATTAATTTTTTCATATCGCCACACCACATCTAAATATCTATTTCCGACCCTATAACGTATATATATTCTTGATCGTCGAAGAAATCGAACACGATCTAGCCACGTCCGCCTGTCTGTCGAAATCACGCTACAGTCTTTAAAAATAGAGATAATGAGCTGAAACTTTGCAAAGATTATTTTGTTGACCATAGGTTAAGTTTGAAGACAGGCTATATCAGATTATATAATGATATTATAGTCCCCATAGACCCCATATAGACCCATCTTCTGATTTAAGATCTTAGGCCCATTAAAGCCATATTTATTACCGAATTTTGCTGAAATTTGCGAAAGTGAGTTGTATTAGACTGCTCGATATCAGTGTTCAATACAGTTCAGATCGTTCTATATTTGAATATTGCTTCTTATATACCGATCTGACGATAAAACCTCTGGGGGCCATAAAAGGCTCATTTATTATCCAATTTCGCTAAAATTGTTAACAATAAGCTAAATTAGACTTTTCGACATTCATTACCCTTGTGGTTAGGATCGGTCTAACTTGGATATAGCTACCATATACATCGTTCTCCCGTTTTAAGCTTTTGTGTCCATAAAAGGCGCATTTAAAAACCGGTTAACCATTGATATTGGAAACAATCAGTTGTATTAGACCTTTATGTATACTTCCCTAATATGGTCAGATCGAACTATATATATATATATATATATATATATATATATATATATATATATATATATATATATATATATATATATATATATATATATATATATACATATATATATATATATATATATATAAATATATATATATATATATATATATATATATATATAAAGGGTGATTTTTTTGAGGTTAGGATTTTCATGCATTAGTATTTGACAGATCACGTGGGATTTCAGACATGGTGTCAAAGAGAAAGATGCTCAGTATGCTTTGACATTTCATCATGAATAGACTTACTAACGAGCAACGCTTGCAAATCATTTTCATATCATATCTCACGAACAAATGCTTTAATGTTGTCTTCCAATGCGTCTATTGATGCGGGCTTGTTTATATAGACATGAGCTTTAACATAGCTCTACAAAAAAGAGTCTCAAGGCGTTAAACAGCACGATGTAGGCGGCCAATTGACAGGTCCCGAACGTAAAAATGTTCACCGAACTCGCCTCTCAATAAGTCCATTGTTACGCGAGCTGTGTAGCATATGACACCGTCTTGTAGAAACCACATGTCAAGCAAGGCAAGCTCTTCCATTCACAGAGATGTTACGATTCGGATCATATTTAAAGAAGTACGGTCCAATTATGCCACCAGCCCATAAACCGCACCAAACTGTGACTTTTTCTGGATGCATTATTAATATCTTATTTGAATAGTTTATTATCCATATGACGATTATATTGACTTAGAAAACGGCGCTAGATTTCGTGATATTGTACGCAAAATGCTAAGATTGGTATTTATTATTGGAAATCATATGCATATAAATAAATTAATTTGTTTTTAACACTTTTTAAAGACCTTGTCCCCGACAACGACGAAATTCTCAAAATGGAAAAATATGGTTAAAAAGTCTTCTAAACAAAGACGAAGCGCATCCCATAGTGGTTGGTGTGTGTTGCTATCTCTGGCTTTCCTTTTCCATATGCAAAGAAAATCTCCGATCACTTAGCTCGTCTTGAAAGAGAAACAAACAAAAATTGTAATATTTAATGATCTTCACCCTAACAAGAAAAAAATTTGAAAATGAAAAAATTCGGCAGGTCTCGGCCGGGATTCGAACCTGAACACACGGAGCAACAGCGAGAGTCTTTATCTAGAGTTCGAAGCCTTTAATACAACTTCCAACCGAAGCACAGGATCATGTGTACCACGGAAGTAGTGTAATTGTCACAGAAAAAAAGTCTGTCATTGCTCAAAAACACATGCATAGGGAAAAAGTATTGATAACAGACGGGGTTGTCGATCGTGGTTAATGTGGTAATTGTATCATAGAGGAGTTTTCGCAAATAATACGATTCAAAAACAACATACCAACGTACGGCCCTTGAAGCTACCACACCTAATATGGTTGAAAAGCCTTCTAACCAAAGACGAAACGCATTCCATAGGTGTGTGTTGCTCTGGCTTTCCTTTTCATTTCCAAAGAAAATCTCCCTCCGATCATTGAGCTCGTCTCGAAAGAGAAGCAAACAAAAATTGTAAAATATAATGATCTTCGCCCTAACAGACAAAAAACTTGAAAAGGAAAAAGAAAATGTATTGTTTAAGCAATATATTGCGTGTTTTATACACAATCTAATCCAATGAAATAGAATGTGTTTTGATCGTGTGAAAAATATCAATTATTTATTTTTATTAAAACAATAAAAATGTTGCTTAAAAGAAAGGGCAACTTTCATATAATTCGTTTATTGAGTTTAACCAATTTAATTGAATTTTCGAACTTATCATAAATTCAAATTGTAAAATTGCTAATCAATAATACAATCTCCTTTAAAGGCCGATTTCAAAAAATTTTTTAATTGAACTTACACATTTTTTAATTGAACCTAGTTTTTAATTTTTTCTGTGCAAGGAATTTTTGAGTTTTGATTTTCTAAAAAAACACAGTTAGTTTTTGGGTTATGGGATTTAGAACAGCTAGATTTAGACTTTTCGCAATTTACAATCTCCAAGACTTACAACTTTTCAACAAGCGGGCTCAGTAGTAATGAATTTCGGTGTATAGGATAAATGTATTTATGCCCACCTCCGAAGGAGGTATATAAATTTTTTCATATCGTTTACACCACATCGAAATATCAATTTCCGACCCTATATCTATATATCTATATATATATATATATATATATATATATATATATATATATATATATATATATATATATATATATATATATATAACGTTGCGTCCAACAGCATCTTTGAAAAAATACGGTCCAATGATTCCACCAGCGTACAAACCACACCAAACAGTGCATTTTTCGGGATGCATGGGCAGTTCTTGAACGGCTTCTGGTTGCTCTTCACTCCAAATGCGGCAATTTTGCTTATTTACGTAGCCATTCAACCAGAAATGAGCCTCATCGCTGAACAAAATTTGTCGATAAAAAAGCGGATTTTCTGCCAACTTTTCTAGGGCCCATTCACTGAAAATGATTTGCAAGCGTTGCTCGTTAGTAAGTCTATTCATGATGAAATGTCAAAGCATACTGAGCATCTTTCTCTTTGACACCATGTCTGAAATCCCACGTGATCTGTCAAATACTAATGCATGAAAATCCTAACCTCAAAAAAATCACCCTTTATATATATATATATATATATATATATATATATATATATATATATATATATATATATATATATATATATATATATATATATATATATATATATATATATATATATATATATATATACATATATATATATATATATAAATATATATATATATATATATATATATATATATATATATATATATAAAGGGTGATTTTTTTGAGGTTAGGATTTTCATGCATTAGTATTTGACAGATCACGTGGGATTTCAGACATGGTGTCAAAGAGAAAGATGCTCAGTATGCTTTGACATTTCATCATGAATAGACTTACTAACGAGCAACGCTTGCAAATCATTTTCAGTGAATGGGCCCTAGAAAAGTTGGCAGAAAATCCGCTTTTTTATCGACAAATTTTGTTCAGCGATGAGGCTCATTTCTGGTTGAATGGCTACGTAAATAAGCAAAATTGCCGCATTTGGAGTGAAGAGCAACCAGAAGCCGTTCAAGAACTGCCCATGCATCCCGAAAAATGCACTGTTTGGTGTGGTTTGTACGCTGGTGGAATCATTGGACCGTATTTTTTCAAAGATGCTGTTGGACGCAACGTTATATATATATATATATATATATAGATATATAGATATAGGGTCGGAAATTGATATTTCGATGTGGTGTAAACGATATGAAAAAATTTATATACCTCCTTCGGAGGTGGGCATAAATACATTTATCCTATACACCGAAATTCATTACTACTGAGCCCGCTTGTTGAAAAGTTGTAAGTCTTGGAGATTGTAAATTGCGAAAAGTCTAAATCTAGCTGTTCTAAATCCCATAACCCAAAAACTGTGTTTTTTTAGAAAATCAAAACTCAAAAATTCCTTGCACAGAAAAAATTAAAAACTAGGTTCAATTAAAAAATGTGTAAGTTCAATTAAAAAATTTTTTGAAATCGGCCTTTAAAGGAGATTGTATTATTGATTCGCAATTTTACAATTTGAATTTATGATAAGTTCGAAAATTCAATTAAATTGGTTTAACTCAATAAACGAATTATATGAAAGTTGCCCTTTCTTTTAAGCAACATTTTTATTGTTTTAATAAAAATAAATAATTGATATTTTTCACACGATCAAAACACATTCTATTTCATTGGATTAGATTGTGTATAAAACACGCAATATATTGCTTAAACAATACATTTTCTTTTTCCTTTTCAAGTTTTTTGTCTGTTAGGGCGAAGATCATTATATTTTACAATTTTTGTTTGCTTCTCTTTCGAGACGAGCTCAATGATCGGAGGGAGATTTTCTTTGGAAATGAAAAGGAAAGCCAGAGCAACACACACCTATGGAATGCGTTTCGTCTTTGGTTAGAAGGCTTTTCAACCATATTAGGTGTGGTAGCTTCAAGGGCCGTACGTTGGTATGTTGTTTTTGAATCGTATTATTTGCGAAAACTCCTCTATGATACAATTACCACATTAACCACGATCGACAACCCCGTCTGTTATCAATACTTTTTCCCTATGCATGTGTTTTTGAGCAATGACAGACTTTTTTTCTGTGACAATTACACTACTTCCGTGGTACACATGATCCTGTGCTTCGGTTGGAAGTTGTATTAAAGGCTTCGAACTCTAGATAAAGACTCTCGCTGTTGCTCCGTGTGTTCAGGTTCGAATCCCGGCCGAGACCTGCCGAATTTTTTCATTTTCAAATTTTTTTCTTGTTAGGGTGAAGATCATTAAATATTACAATTTTTGTTTGTTTCTCTTTCAAGACGAGCTAAGTGATCGGAGATTTTCTTTGCATATGGAAAAGGAAAGCCAGAGATAGCAACACACACCAACCACTATGGGATGCGCTTCGTCTTTGTTTAGAAGACTTTTTAACCATATTTTTCCATTTTGAGAATTTCGTCGTTGTCGGGGACAAGGTCTTTAAAAAGTGTTAAAAACAAATTAATTTATTTATATGCATATGATTTCCAATAATAAATACCAATCTTAGCATTTTGCGTACAATATCACGAAATCTAGCGCCGTTTTCTAAGTCAATATAATCGTCATATGGATAATAAACTATTCAAATAAGATATTAATAATGCATCCAGAAAAAGTCACAGTTTGGTGCGGTTTATGGGCTGGTGGCATAATTGGACCGTACTTCTTTAAATATGATCCGAATCGTAACATCTCTGTGAATGGAAGAGCTTGCCTTGCTTGACATGTGGTTTCTACAAGACGGTGTCATATGCTACACAGCTCGCGTAACAATGGACTTATTGAGAGGCGAGTTCGGTGAACATTTTATTTTACGTTCGGGACCTGTCAATTGGCCGCCTACATCGTGCTGTTTAACGCCTTGAGACTCTTTTTTGTAGAGCTATGTTAAAGCTCATGTCTATATAAACAAGCCCGCATCAATTGACGCATTGGAAGACAACATTAAAGCATTTGTTCGTGAGATACCGGCCGAAATGTTGGAAATATTGGTTGCCCAAAAAGTAATTGCGGATTTTTTAAAAGAAAGTAAATGCATTTTTGATAAAGCTTAGAATAAACTTTAATCAAATATACTTTTTTGTACACTTTTTTCTAAAGCAAGCTAAAAGTAACAGCTGATAACTGACAGAAGAAAGAATGCAATTACAGAGTCACAAGCTGTGAAAAAATTTGTCAACGCCGACTATATGAAAAATCCGCAATTATTTTTTGGGCAACCCAATAGTATGCCAAAATTGGACTAAGCGGATAGACCATTTGCGGGGCAGTCATGGTCAACATTTGCATGAAATAATTAAATTATATGGACCGTAGTATCGATTCCAATAAAGATTTCATGCATTTTTCTAAGTATTATTATTATTATTTTTTTGTGAAACTTTCCTATAGCTATTAAAAAATCATTCTTTGTTGCGTTTATCTATTATATTTTTTCGTATCCTAATTTTTTCCACTTTTCGCTATTTCAGCGTAATATTTTTACTTTAAAATTATAATTAAATAAATTGTATTTTGTATTCTATTTTTCTTGTTCTTGATATTTTTTGTCTACACTGAAAAAATGTTTGAAGTAACTTTACAGATTCGGGTCAAAGATTAGCAAAATTAATTAAACATGATAAATTTTCCAATCTTTTACGGAAACATTCCCTTTGGTGAAAAATATTTTCCTTCATATTAAGAATTTTTTATTTTATATGGTAGGTTTGTAAATACTTAACTTTGCGACTTGTCATTAAAGACAAAAAATTAAAGTTAGTAGGAAATTGACCGTCATTAATTACGGTTCACCGTTATCTTGTCACAATGTTGTTAACGGTGACCGTAATTACAAATATGAGCGTCTTTAAATCTTTAATTTTTATATCCACCACCATAGGATGGGGGTATAGTAATCTTGTCATTCCGTTTGTAACACCTTGAAGTATTCGTCTAAGACCACATAAAGTATATATATTCTCGATCGTCCCGTCATTCTGAGTCGATCTAGCCATGTCCGTCCGTCTGTCTGTCGAAATCACGCGTAAAGCTAGCCCCTTGAAATTTTGCATTGGCACTTATTATCGATATAGGTCTTTGGGGATTGCAAATAGGCCATATCGGTTCAGATTTAGATATAGTTCCCATATACACCCATCTCCCGATTTGATTTCTTGAGCCCCTGGAAGACGCAATTTTTATCCGATTTGGTTTTCTATCACGACTTTCAACAACTGTGCCAAGTACGGTCAAAATAACCTAATATAGCTCCCATATAAACCGATCTCCCGAATTGACTGGTTGAGGATTTGGCTAAAAATTTGCATATGATGTTTCGTTATGACCTCCAACAACTGTGCAAAGTACGGTTCGATCGGGATATAACCTGATATAGCTCCCAAGCTTTAATTTTTGCTGGTTTGACAGAAGTTTGGTATGTAGAATAAAATTATGCCCTACAACTAAATTTATTTCGTATGAATCTTTTGCAGAAACCATGGTGGTGGGTTTCCAAGATTCGGCCCAGTCGAACATAGCACTCTTTGACTTGTTTTAGATTAAAATGCTAAAAAAGTAATCATGGACAGTCATATATGAAGTAAAATAAGAATCAATCAGCGATTAAAATTTAAAATGGATGGTCATGTCCCTTAGTAAATAGGAAATTAAGCTTTAAGATAGAATCTCTATTTTAAAATTTTGGTTCTTTTGCTCGTTTTCATTGCTAATGAAGGAAAATCTTAAATTTTGGGCCAACTTATTTTCAGTATAGCCACGTTACTTTGTGTCTATATATGATAGAGAGACATATTTTTGACTCATTCTCACTTCTTTTCGCATTACATATATGTGAAAGGCAACACAATAAAATATTGATCAATGCACAATTTATACAATTAATAACAATTTAATTCGTACAATTAAAAATATATATAACGTAGGCCTTTATTACCAATCACTTGCCGTGATACAAAAGAAAATCGTATTTCTATGTCAAAAATTGTTAAAAAAAATTAACACGTTGCTTGTTAAGGTTTTTTTTTAAGTCAATACCATAATTAATCGTTCGTGTTACAAGCAAATGCATTACGTTACAGTGTTACAAACAAATGCACTCTGTACCATAGTAGCGGTGTAGGGTTTACAATTTAGAATGGATGTGGACTTAGAAGTGCATATTACCGAAGGGTAGGTAAGTTGAATGCATGACCACATTATCAGTAACCATATGAATCCTAGCCACAAGCACCATTATTATCAGCGAATCAACGTTATCATCGTCATTATAAGCATCACCGTCGTAATTGTGCTGCCACCACCGATGATGATGATGGCCATCATCATCTCCGGTGGTGGCAGCAGCAATAGTGCCATTATCAGTAAGCATCATTGTGACAATGATTGCTTAATTAAAAGTGAAATATTTGGTTTTTCTGTTTTTCAGCATCCACAAACTCACAGTTTGATAATAAATTGCATAATATGGTAAAAGCTTGCATTAAATTAAAAGTTGCCAGTAAATATAAGTTTGAATGAGCTCTCGAATGTAGATCAAGTTAATATAGGGGTATTTTTTAATGTGCCAATCAATTAAAAACTTAAATTGAGTTAAAAAGAAACGGTAGGAAGTTTAATGAAGTAATTTATTTTTTTTCGGTACCCAAATAGATGGATGGGTCAGTTGCCAAACAACAAAAATCTATGTTCAAAATGTGCAACACTGATTGGCCATGACGTAACTTCATATTCTTACTTGGAGGGTGAAAATATCCATGCATTAGATTTTTTAACTTTTCCCTTCAAATAACATTAAAGTGTAATATTTTCATAAATTTAAGGCACATTTTGATGCTTTTCCATATTTTTTAATTTCTAGAAGACAACCACAGCGATTTTGGCAAGCATTTGCCATTTAGAGTTAATTTAACATTAAATTAAAAAACAAGTAAAAGCGTGTTAAGTTCGGCCGGGCCGAATCTTATATACCCTCCACCATGGATCGCATTTGTCGAGTTCTTTCCCCAGAATCTCTTCTTAGGCAAAATAAAGGATATAAGAAAAGATTTGCTCTGCTATTAGAGCGATATCATGATATGGGCCGGTTTGGACCACAATTAAATTATATGTTGGAGACCTGTGTAAAATGTCAGCCAATTCGAATAAGAATTGCGCCCTTTGTGGGTTCAAGAAGTAAAATAGAGAGATCGATTAATATGGGAGCTGTATCGGGCTATAGACCGATTCAGACAATAATAAACACGTATGTTAATTGTCATGAGAGAATCCGTCGTACAAAATTTCAGGCAAATCGGATAATAATTGCGACCTCTAGAGGCTCAAGAAGTTAAGATCCCAGATCGGTTAATATGGCAGCTATATCAGGTTATGAACCGACTTGTACTTTATATGACATAGTTGTTGAAAGTAAAAAACGTCTTGCGAAATTTCAGCCAAATCGGATAGGAATTGCGCCCTCTAGAAGAAGATATGACAGCTATATCAGGTTTTGAACCGATTTGAACCATATTTGGCACAGTTGTTGGATATCATAGCAAAATACTACGTGCCAAAATTCATTCAAATTGGATAAGAATTGCGCCCTCTAGAGGCTCAAGAAGTCAAGACCCAAGATCGCTTTATATGACAGCTATATAAGGTTATGGACCGATTTGAACCATACTTGGCACAGTTGTTGGATATCATAACAAAACACGTCATGCAAAATTTCATTCCAATCGGATAAGAATTGCGCACTCTAGAGGCTCAAGAAGTCAAGACCCCAGATCGGTTTATATGGCAGCTATATCAGGTTATAGACCGATTTGAACCATACTTGCCACAGTTGCTGGATATAATAACAAAACACGTAGTGCAAAATTTCATACTAATCGGATAAAAATTGCGCACTCTAGAGGCTCAAGAAGTCAAGACCCAAGATCGGTTTATATGACAGCTATATCAGTTTATAAACCGATTTAAACCATACTTGGCACAGTTGTTGGCTATCATAACAAAACACGTCGTGCAAAATTTCATCCCAATCGGATAAGAATTGCGCACTCTAGAGGCTCGAGAAGTCAAGACCCAAGATCGGTTTATATGGCAGCTATATCAAAACATTTACCGATATGGTCCATTTACAATACCAACCGACCTACACTAATAAGAAGTATTTGCGCAAAATTTCAAGCGGCTAGCTTTACTCCTTCGGAAGTTAGCGTGCTTTCGACAGACAGACGGACGAACGGACGGACGGACAGACGGACGGACATGGCTAGATCGACATAAAATTTCACGACGATCAAGAATATATATACTTTATGGGGTCTCAGACGAATATTTCGAGTAGTTACAATCAGAATGACGAAATTAGTATACCCCCCATCTTATGGTGGAGGGTATAAAAAATCAAGTAGAAACGTATTAAGTTAAGCCGTGCCGATCTTTAGATATCCACCACAATGGATATATTCATCATCTAATTCCATTACAACTCCACTATCATTTACATAGTTATATCTAAATATAAGCTGGTCTGCTTCATATATAATTCAGGTGCTGAGAACTCACAACACAAGTCACATTTTCAGCGAAATCAACAATTTTCTAGTCGGACGATGCGAGCCTAAAACAACTCACTGTTTCAAATTTCAGCGAAATTAGATAATAAAACATCTTTTACGGATTTAAGACCCAATGTCGGCAAATCAGTCTACATGGCAGCTAAATCGAAATATGGTCCGATGAGTACAATTTTCTGTTTTTTCTAAAGCAGAAAATTGTAATCAAATTCTTACTAAAAACAAAATTTTAATGTGGTTTTTTCAAAAAAAAAAACTAAAGAAATTTGTCTTAAAGACAAAATTTTAGCATAACATTCTCTCACGACAAATATTCAGCCAGGGACAGATCCCCCTCGAAATTATTTGTTTGAGACAAAAAAGCAAAGGACATAAAATTTCATAACAATTTTTTTTTAAGTTCATAATTTTTATACATTTTTTTGTAAAGATAAAATTTCAGTAAAAATTTCTAATAAACTAGCTGACCCGTGGGTTCGAATCCTAGCGAGATCATCAGAAAAAAATATCAGCGGTGGTTTTCCCCTCCTCATGTTGGCAACATTTTTGAGGTACTATGCCATGTAAAACTTCTCTCCAAAGAGGTATCGCACTGCGACATGCCGTTCGGACTGGGCAATAAAAAGGAGGCCCCTTTTCATTGAGCTTAAACTTGAATCGGACTGCACTCATTGATATGTGAGAAGTTAGGCCCTGTTCCTTAGTGGAATGTTCATGGGCAAAATTTGCATTGCATCTCATGATATCTGATTTAGTGGTGTTTTCGGGGGTGAGGTGGTCCCCCAGGCACTTGGCCCTGAAAAAATATCATGATCGTGCTCTTCTTTCAAAAACCATTTATTTAAACCCCATATTGCAATTAGTTTAGGGGAGTTTACACGCTGAGGCGTCCCCCAAACACACGGCCCAAAATAGGTTATCAAATTCGTTTTATAATCTTAAATACCACATATTGGCATGGTCGAAAAATGTTTACCCATTGCGGGGTGTTTTGGGGAAGGGGTGGTTCCCTAAATAAATGACCCTAATGTGGATATCAAATTCGTATTCTACTCCCAAATACCTTTATAGGAGCCCCATTTTGCGATGGTCACTAAAAAATTGCTGCTTGTGGGGTATTTTGGGAAAGGGGTTGACCCCCAGAAAATTGGTCCCGAAAGTGGGTATCAATTCTTGCTCTACCCCCCAATACCTTTCATTTAAGCTCCACATTGACATGGTCGGTATATATGGCCGATTTAGGGGTGTTGTGGGGATTGGGTTGGTCGCCCAAATTCTAAGCCCATATCGCCATTGCCCTCAAAATTGGATATCAAATTCGTTTTCAAATCTCATTTAAACTCCTTATTGCAAAAGTCAGCAAATATGTCCGGTTTGGGGTATTGGCCCTAAAAACTACAAATATTTAGTTCCACTCTCTTTAGGACCCAAATACGTCCTATTTGGAGGTTGTTTTGGTGGTGGGACGTACCCTAGACAGTTGGTCCCTAATGTTGATATCAGATACGTGGTCTACTCCCAAATACCTTTAATTTGAACCCCATATTTCCATAGTCGGCAAACGTGACCGGCTTGGGGGTGTTTTGGGGGATGGGCGGCCACTCAGTGAGTTGGCCTTGAAAATATATATCGGATTCGTGTTCCACTTTAAAAACCCTATTATTTGAGCCTTATATTGCAAAAGTCAGCAAATACTTAATATTTAGGTGGGGTTTTGGGGTGGGGGTGGACCCATACACACCTTTCCCAAATATTGATATCAGATTCGTGCTTTACTCCTAAAGACCTTTCATTTGAGCCCCATGTGGCTATGGCCGTAAATTTGTCCCCTTTTGGGGATGTTTTTGGGGAGAGGCGGGCCCCCAAACACTTGGTCCCATATTTGGATATCAGATTCGAATTCTACACTGAAATACCTTTTATTTAAGCTCCATATTCCCATGGTCAGTAAAAAAGTCCTGTTTGGGGGGTGTTTTGGGGAAGGGGTGGACTCCCAGAAACGTGGTCCTACATTTGGATATCAGATCCGTATTCTACTCGCAAATACCTTTCATTTGAGTCCCATATTGCTATGGTCGTAAATATGTACGATTTAGGGGTGTTTTGGGGCTTGGGGTGGTCCCCCTAACACTTGGTCCGACAATTGGATATCAGATACGTTTCCTTATCCTAAATACCTTTCATTTTAGTCCATTGTCGTGATTGGTCTAAATATATGTTTGGTAGGTTTTAGGGTGAGGCAGTCCCCCTAGGTACCCCTTTCGAAATTTGGATAGCAAATTTTTATTTTTAGGGTACTATATGAGAGCACACAAAATTTCGCTTAAATCGCACCGCCCATCTCCGAGATCTGTCGTTTCTGAAAATTAGGGTAAGGGGGAGGGTCCGCCCCCCTTTTAGATATCAAAAAATGTAGTACCCTATTTTCACCACGGGGTCATTATGCATCATCTGTGAAAATATCAAGATAGTCGGTTCAGCAGTTTCTATAAGTCTATAAGGAACACACAAACAAACAAACCTATGGTATGGTTCAACTCGGTTCATAACCTGATATAGCTGCCATATAAACCGATCTTGGGTCTTGATTTCTTGAGCCACTAGAGTGCGCAATTCTTATCCGATTGGAATGAAATTTGGCACGACGTGTTTTGGTATGATATCCAATAACTGTGCTAAGTGTGGTTCAAATCGGTTCAAAACCTGATATAGCTGCCATATACACCGATCTTGGGTCTTGACTTCTTGAGCCTCTAAAGTGCGCAATTCTTATCCGATTTGACTGAAATTTTGCACGTAGTATTTTGTTATGATATCCAACAACTGTGCTAAGTATGGTTCAAATCGGTTCATAACCTGATATAGCTGTCATATAAACAGATCTGGGGACTTGACTTCTTGAGCTTCTAGAGGGCGCAATTGCTATCCGATTTGGCTGAAATTTTGCATGACGTTTTTTATTCTTACTTCCAACAACTGTGTCAAATAAGGTTCAAATCGGTTCATAACCTGATATAGCTGCGATATAAACCGACCTGGGATCTTGACTTCTTGAGGCTCTAGAGGTCGCAATTATTATCCGATTTGCCTGAAATTTTGTACGACGGATTCTCTCATGACCATCAGCATACGTGTTTATTATGGTCTGAATCGGTCTATAGCCCGATACAGCTCCCATATAAATCGATCTCTCTTTTTTACTTCTTGAGCCCCCAAAGGGCGCAATTCTTATTCGAATTGGCTGACATTTTACACAGGTCTCCAACATATAATTTAATTGTGGTCCAAACCGGACCATATCTTGATATCGCTATATTAGCAGAGTAAATCTTTTCTTATATCCTGTTTTGCCTAAGAAGAGATGCCGGGAAAAGAACTCGACAAACGCGATCCATGGTGGAGGGTATATAAGATTCGGCCCGGCCGAACTTAGCACGCTTTTACTTGTTTAAAATTCTTTTTATTTTGCCTTTCTATTTCAAACACTGTACTTTAATTGGCTGATGTCCCAATAGCCGAACTCAGAATATCGTGCCAAGCGCCTCGATCTTCTGCGCTCCATCTAAAAGCTCTGACACCATGTTTCGAGGTGTCTCTAAACATTTGATCTTTTCATAGGGCTTTTAGACGTCCCGGTTTGCGTGATCTCTTTCCAACGACTTCTTCGCTGAAGCTTCTTCATTCATTCTAATAACATGACCTGTTCGACGCAACCATTGTATTTTGATACGTTTAATTCTCCATCAATGCAAACTGGTCCATAAATTTTGAGAAGAAATTTTCTCTCAAACATTCCAACCATTGCTTCGTCTGCTTTTACAAGTACCTTAAGAACCAAAAACAAGTAAAATCTTGTTATACCCACCACCGAAGGATGGGGTATATTCATTTTGTCATTCCGTTTGCAACACATCGAAACATCCATTTCCGACCCTATAAAGTATATATATTCTTGATCAGCGTAAAAATCTAAGACGATCTAGACATGTCCGTCCGTCTGTCCGTCTGTCTGTTGAAATCACGCTACAGTCTTTAAAAATAGAGATATTGAGCTGAAATTTTGCACAGATTCTTTTTTTGTCCATAAGCAGGTTAAGTTCGAAGATGGGCTATATCGGACTATATCTTAGGCCCATAAAAGCCACATTTATTATCCGATTTTGTTGAAATTTGGGGTAGTGATTTGTGTTAGGCCCTTCGACATCCTTCGTCAATTTGGCTCAGATCGGTCCAGATTTGGATATAGCTACCATATAGACCGATCCTCAGATTTAGGGTCTTAGGCCCATAAAAGCCACATTTATTATCCGATTTCGCTGAAATTTGGGACAGTGAGTTGTCTTAGGTCCTTCGTTTTCCTTCGTTAAATTGGCTTAGATCGGTTCAGACTTGGATATAGCTGCTATATAGACCGATCCTCCGGTTAAGGGTCTTAGGCCCACAAAAGACACATTTATTATCCGATTTTGATGAAATTCGGGGCAGTGAATTGTGTAAGGCACATCGACATCCTTCGTTAATTTGGCTCAGATCGGTCCAGACAGTGAGTTGTGTTAGGCCCTTTGACATATTTCTTCAATTTGGTCCAGATCGGTTCAGATTTAGATATAGCTGCCATATAGACCGATTTCTTGATTTATGGTTTTGGGCCCATAAAATGCTCATTTATTGTCTGATGTCGCCGAAATTTGCAACAGTGAGTTAAGTTAATCCCCTTGACATACTTCTGCAATATCGCGCAGATTGGTCCAGATTTGGATATAGCTGCCATATAGACCGATATCTAGGTTTTAGGTTTTGGGGCGATAAAAGACGCATTTATTGTCCGATGTCGCTGAAATTTGACACAGTGAGTTTGGTTAGGCTCATCGACGTCCTTCTTCAGTTTTGCCCAGATCGGTCCAGATTTGCATATAGACCGATCTCTCGATTTAAGGTTTAGGGCCCATAAAAGAAGCATTTATTGTCCGATTTCGCCGAAAGTTGGGACAGTGCTTTGTGTTAAGCTTTTCGACATGTTTATGCAACTTGGCCCAAATCGGTCCAGATTTGGATATAGCTGCCATGTAGACCGATATCTCGATTTAAAGTCTTGGCCCATAAAATTCGCATTTATAATCCGATTTCACTGAAATTTGACACAGTGACTTATGTTCGGCTTTTCGACATCCGTGTCGTATATAGTTCAGATCGGTATGAGGTATATGAGTATAAGGTATGAAATTTTCACCGAATTTTGATGAAAGGTGGTTTACATATATACCCGAGGTGGTGGGTATCCAAAGTTCGGCTCGGCCGAACTTAACGCCTTTTTACTTGTTAAGTTCCGTCGGGCCGAATCTTATATACCCTCCACCATGAATCGCATTTGTCTGGTTCTTTACCCAGTATCCATAGTAGAAGTCATTAGGCAAAATTTCAGCCAAATCGAATAAAAATTGCGCCCTAAGGAGCTCAAGAAGTTATATCGGGAGAACGGTTTATGGGGCCTTAGACCAATATTTCGATTGTTGCAAACGAAATGGCGAAGTTAGTATTAAACCATCCTATGGTGGAGGGTATAATAAAACCCACCAATTCCAGTAACAAAATGAAATTTTTTATTGCAAAAAAAAATCTTATCGCATTTGTCGAGTTCTTTACACGGTATCTCTTTTTAGGAAAACAAAGGATACAAGAAAAGAATTGCTATGCTGTCACACAAAACAAATAAGAATTGCGTTCTTTAGGGGCTCAAGCAGTAAAATAGAGAGATCGGTTTATAGGGAAGCTGTATCAGGATATAGACCGATTCAAACCATATTTGACACGTATGTTGAAGGTCATAGAAAAAGCCCTTGTACAATATTTCACCCAAATTGGATAATAATTGCGCCCTCTAGAGGCCCAAGAAGTCAACCGTCATCGCGTATGCTGATGGCATGGCAGTTGCGGTCAGGGGAAAGTTTCTCAGCACTCCAAAAGATATACATCAGGAAGCACTACGTGCAACAGCGAAGTGGGCTACCGAAAATGCTCTAGGTATAAATCCGTGCAAGACAGAAGTAGTTCCTTTCAGCAGGAGATACAAGTTGCCTACAGTAGCACCTGTCTCCTTGGGAGGGATCAATGTTCCATTAAAAGAAAGCGCCAAATACCTGGGTGTTTAGCTGGACAGGAAATTGAACTTCAAATCCAACATTTTGGAAAGGGCAAGAAAGACAACTCTTGCTTTATACACCAGTAAGAGAGCCATTGGAAATGTTGGGAGTTTAGACCGCGTGTCATGCATTGGATATATACTGTAGTTGTCAGACCTATAATACTATATAGTGTTGAGGTCTGGTGGACGGCACTTCAAAAATCCACCTACTGCTCAATACTTAGCCGGATTCAAAGGATTGCTTATTTGTGCATCACAGTCGCACTGAGGACGACACCATCTGATGCACTGAATTTAATGTTACATCTTGTGCCTCTGGACATTGTGGCTAGACAAATTGCAGCGACCACTGCCGTAAAGTTAAGTTAGCTTTCTCATTGGTCATGTGGCGGCTACGGAGATTGTGCTATCCTTGATACAATATCAGATGTTCCAGGCAGTATGGATTACACTCTACCTGAGCCGCTTTTTGATAAAAAGAGCTTTACCACTATTCTTGATAAAACCGATTTTAACTACGATATCCCTGGTAATAGAAGTTACATAGACTTCTATACGGATGGTTCCAAACTAAACGACCAGGTGGGCTTTGGGGTGAACTGTAAAGATATAGAACCGGTCATATCCAAAAGGTTACCCGACCAGTGGAGTGTGTATCAAGCGGAGATCCTTGCATTTAAGGAAGTGGTGGAATGGCTGAGATATAATGTCATTACGACGATTGGCATAAATATCTTCTCAGACAGCCATTAAATCCCTGAAGAACGTATTTCTGAACACAAAAACCGCCCCCGACTGTCGCAGATCTTTCAACGAGATGGCTGAACACTTCAAAATTCACCTGTTCTGTGTGGCGGACCACAGAGATATCCCAGGGATTTATAAAGCGGACGAGCTTGCGAGACTAGGAACTACCCTACACATTCCAGGGATACTGGAATCTGTAGGTATGCCTCTAGCGACATTTAAGCTAAGTTTACAGGACCAAGCCCGAAGGACAGATGGTCACAAGGAGGGGCCTTTGAGCATTCCAAAACTATGTGGCCTAATCTAGACTTGAAAAGGTCTACCGCTTTGCTGTCATTGGCTAGAACTGATGTCAAAGTCATTGTGTCCGTCATGATAGGTCACTGTCTAATTGGAAAACATGCTAAAGGACTAAAGGTTGCCAGCAACGACTTTTGCAGAAGCTGTGAGGACATAAAAGAAGAAGATACTATAGACCACCTACTCTGTGTGTGTCCCACACTGTTAGTCAAAAGGAGTTCCACTTTACGTTCTCATTGTCTGAGAGAGAACCTGTCTGATCTAGCGGATGTGAACATTCGCATGTTATTGGGGCGCGATGCAATATTCGGGACCAAGGCCTGGCAGAATTGGTAAAACCGCTACATGTGTTAATGGGATTTTGGTGGGGGTTTTAGATATTAAAAAATTTCAGGAAAATGTAATCGATAAGTTTCAGGACTGGAGGGTCGCCATGGGGCACTCCTTCTCTGACCATTGCTAAATTAGGTTTAGAAAAGCACGGCCAGCGCCGAATCAGATAAGCTTCCGGAATAAGTTGGAAACCAACTGGATAAGATTCGGAAGACTACTCAGAAGAAGACTTGAGCAAGATAATTAAGATTGTTCAAGCATACAACAATGACTAGCATGACTACAATGTCAATAGGATTACAATTGCAATAGTGGGGTCTTTCGATGCTAGTCATCCTCTTCGAGAAAGGAAATCAGCAGACTTTTTAACAGAGCACGTCGTAAAAAATTAAAAAAGTTAATTGGGATGTGTATTATACACGGCTCACGGAATACAATAAGATTATCGGAGATGCAAAACGTGCCTCCTGGAAGCTTTTCTGCTAACAGATCGATAGCGTTAATGACGCAGCCATGATGAAAAAGTTTCTCTCAAAAATCCATGTCCAAACTGAAACTGTAGTAGACGACATGGGAGTGGAAGCAGAGACAACAGAGGAAATGTTGAGGCATTTCATATAAATGCATTTTCCCTAGGATAGATAGCCTCCTCTGGCCACTATTTTCACAGCGTGCCTAGCACTTGCATAAACTCCGAGAGCCTGGCAGGATGCAATGATAGTATTTATACCCTAGCTCAGCAAGGAAAGTTATGATATCAAAGGTCTATGTGAGGCAGCCACTACGGATGGCGGCAGCTCATACCATCGCGGTATAATCGAGGCGACGATAGGAAACCTGGAAAGAAGGGGAGAGGTTTCCAATCGGATAGCTGAGATGAACCTTGATCCGGGCGATCACAGAATGCGTAAAGTGGTGTGGTGCTAACGCGAGGACGTCAAGTGTGAACATCTTTACCGACAGTAAAATTGCCATAATGGCAATAACAACCATGGCAGATCGTGAAAAGACGAGGCTATTACTGAAAGGAAGCAAGAAGGAGGTCAGTATAGTTATTGGTATCATAACGGGACACATAGGACTACGAGCTCACTTATGTAAAATCGGTGCGGCAAGTGATAGCATGTGTAGGGCATGCGGGGAAGATGATGAGACGTTGGAGCATTTCCTTTGTCATTGCCCGGCTTTCGCGTCCTACAGATACCGGTACTTAGGTGGAGACACAATATCAGACATGAACCAACTTAGGGGAGTGACATTGAAAACAATTAAGGATTTTGTAAGTAGTACGGAATTCCTAACTTAAAATTTTCTTTTCAGAGGTTACTTTATAGTTTTTAGAGCGCACAACAAGCGGATTACTGGCTTAGGTGTATGTCCATAGTGGCATGGGGCGGATTAATATCTTCATCCTCTTTTCAACTTAACCTAACCTAAGGTCTACAGACCTATAAGCCGTACGTCCTTTCTACTCAAAACCATGGAACGTATTGTGGATACCATGATAAATAGTAAGACATCCAGCGAATTTCTCAAATAAAAACTGCATGCCTATGCCGAGGGAAGGTCGGTGGAGACTGTCCTGCACGAGGTTGTTCATAAAATAAAAGAATCATTCGATGCCAAAACGTACAAATTGGCGGTTTGCTTTGACATCGAGGGGGGTTTTGACAATGTGCGGACCGACACACTGATTCATCACTCCGACTATGCCAAGACAGCATGTTCTCAAAATGGCCCACCTTTGTCTTCCTCGTGAACAGTCATATTTCTGTCTTCTTTGGGATAAAATTGAGACCCCTGGGTCTAGCCCAGTCATATGCCATTTGCAAGATACTTTTGTTCCGTCTTCATAGCTGGTTCAGATCCTTACCTCTAAGAAGTATTATAACAGCGTCTGCTTAGCAGACGGGTTCAAATCCCTCCACAGTCAGCATTCGTAATAGGTTATTTATGGTGGTCACCTAAAGGAGTGGCAATAAAATGCTCTCCTGTGACGTGCCCTGCGCCACTTTCTCCCTTACATATATATGTTATGGTACCCGCAATTTATCCACCTGTTTCTTAGCATATGGTTTATCCAGTCTCTTAGGTACTGATCTAACGATTGGATCAATGTGTCGATCTGCATATTAGTAAACGCCCCTCGATTTTTATGCACAACCTCGTGCAGGGGAGTCCCAACAGACCTTCCCTTGACATAGGCATCTTGCTTGTATTTAAGCAGTTCGGTGGATGTCTTACGCTTTATGATGGTGTCCACAATACGTTCCATTGTTTTGAGTAGAAAGGACGTAAGGCTTATAGGCCTGTAGGTCTTTGGTGTGCCATAACTTGCCTTGCACGGCTTGGGTATAAACACCAACCTTGCCTCCTGTCAAGCTCTCGGAGTATATGCAAGTCCTAGGCACGCTGTGAAAATAGTTGCCAGATGAGGCGCCAGATAGTCGGTCTCTTTTTGTAGTAACGCCGGAAATATTTCATCAGGTCCGGGTGACTTAAATGGTTTGAAGCTCCCCAAGGACTCCTTGATCATAAATTTCGTTATGATAAACTAGAGATCAACATCATTATTCCTAGATTCCGTTGTCTCCGTTAGTCCCGTCGAATCCTGTGGAAAATGTGTTTTCATCAAAAGCCTCAACATGTCCTCCGTTGTTTTTGCTCTCACTCCCATGACGTCTACTAAAGTTTCAGTTTGAACATGGGTTTTACAGAAAAACTTTTTCATTTAGGCGGCGTCATTAAGGCTATCGACCTGGTTGCAGAAAATCTGCGGACCTATTTCCTAATGTTGCGAATCTCCCCGGCCATCCAGGGCTTTTCTTGGGCTGATTTCCTTTCTCGAAGAGGACAGCTATCTACGAAAGACTCCACTAGCGCAGTCGTAATCCTATTGACATTGTCGTCAATGTCTCTTATGCTTGGACAATCTAAATTATCTTGCCCAAGTCTTCTTCTGAGTAGTCTTCCGAATTTTGGCCAGTTGGTTTTCAACTTATTCCGGAAGTTTATCGGATTCGGCGTTGGCCGTGCTATTCTAAACCTAATGTAGCGATGGTCAGAGAAAGAGTGTTTCATGGAGACCATCCAATCCTGAACCTCATCGATTAGATTTTCCGAACATAACGTCACATATAATACCTCCTTCCTAATCCTATTAACAAAGGAAGCGGTGTTACCAATATTAAGTGTTATTAGGTCGTTAGTATTCAAGAACTCTGCCAGGGTTTGGCCCCGCTTATTAATGTTGGTACTACCCAACGAAATATGGTGATTAAGTGTTATTTGGTCGTTAGTATTCAAGAACTCTGCCAGGGTTTGGCCCCGCTTATTAATGTTGGTACTACCCCACGAAACATGGTGACCGTTCGCATCATACACTATTTCCCGTCCGTTTTGCTTTCCTCACCAACCGTTGCAGTTCCGACGTAGGTAGCGGTGTCGGAGAGTCGAAAGGCAGATAAAGTGATGTATGGTATGCATCACCGTTTCCCTGTCTCAACACTGTTGCATCCGACGTTGACAACTCTGGGGAAAATACAAAATTTAAATTTTTATGACAAGTAACGCAGATCCCCGGCCGAGTACGAGTGTTAGCATAGAATAATTGGTAGTTGATATGGTTTAGTCCAGAAACATTGTTCCGAGTCGTCCATGGCTCCAGAATTAAGGCAATATGAACTTTGCCCTTGCTGATTTTTTCCATCAGAGCGTGTGTAGATGTCTGACTCTGGTGAAATTTATCTGGATGAACTCAATTATTGGTCCTCCAGTAAATGGGCTTCTTGAGAGTCGGTGATGATCGTCCTCTCCTTGTTCTTTAGACAGCATTGAGTTTCCTATCACTGCACTGCCTGATGTTTTAATATTAGGATCTTTACATATCATAGTCTTCGGAATCTTGAGAATGTCGATAATGGTTCCGTCATCGTGTCCCTGTTCGTTAGGCTGTATTGAGTCTACCATCCCTGAGCTGCCTGATGTTCCAATATCAGAGTCATTGCCTATACTAGTCTTCCAAATCTTAAGTAAATGGGCTTTTTGGATGTAGGTTGTGGTCTCATCTTCGGCTCCCTGTGCGTTAGGCGGCATTGAGTTCTATGTCACTGCACTGCCTGATATTTTATCACTAGGATCTTTATCCATTCCAGTGTTTCTAATCCCGAGTAAGTCGTTGATAGTTCCGTAGTCGCGGCATGTAGGCTGTGTTTGGTCTCTCACCCCTGCACTGTATGATGTTTCAGTATTGGGATCTTTGCTTATCGTAGTCTTCCCAATATTGAGAAAGACGGTGATTATCTCGTCGTCGCCCCCCTGTCCGTTAGGCGTTATTGAGTTTCACGCCACTGCACCGCCCAATGGCTTAATATAAGGACTTGATCAATGCGAACCACAAGAAGAGTTCCTTTCTCCTTATTCTCCCTGTGAAAGCCCTGTCATTTCTCTACGACCAACTCCTGGTTTTGCTTGTTTATGACTTCCATCATAGGCTTCGTCGCGATTTTGCCGCCTACATCCTTGACGAAGACTGTCGCCTTTGTGAGCTATGTCCATCTTTCTCACAAGGTCGAGCTTTGCGCCCAAGGGAGTGTGGAAACTTCCAACGAGGTTTTTGACGGTATCAGTACATTCCGTTGACGCAAAGCGCAGCGTTTCGATGTCCTCTCTATACTCACAACTCATAATTCGTATGGGTGGACCCCTTTCAGAGTTCAATACATGTTCGATAACCCGATCGTTTACCAAATGCCTCATCTGAGACCAACGATCTGGTGGAATCCCACCGGATGCACAGCCGAAATCGATAACTGTAAAGTCATCTCATCTCTGTTGTGCTTCCTTGTCACTCTGGCGTAAGAGGGCGGCCGCTCACCTTTCTCAGCGACCATCTTCCCTTTCCATGATGGCTGTGGCATCCTTTTGGAAGTCACAGTCCTTCATGAAGATTCAGGGGCAGCGACTTTGTCTCCCTCCTTTCTACATTGCTGACTAAACTACTAAAGTTCAGATATCATTTTATGGACCCCGAATATCTTAGAAAAAAAAGCTAGAAAAATTAATCAAAAAAGTTTACGTACACAACCCACATCTCTATACGTTTTATCCATAAAATGATATCTGAACTTTAGTAGTTTAGTCAGCAATGTAGAAGAGCCATATTGAAAATTTTTACATCATGGGCATTTTTAGCTCGATTTTTATACCCTCCACCATAGGATGAGAAGTATACTAATTTCGTAATTCTGTTTGTAATTACTCGAAATATTCATCTGAGACCCCATAAAGTATTCATATTCTTGATCGTCGCGACATTTTATGTCGATTTTGCCATGTCCGTCCGTCCATCTGTCTGTCGAAAGCACGCTAACTTCCGACGGAATAAAGATAGCCGCTTGAAATTTTGCACAAATACTTCCTATTAGTGTAGGTCGGTTGGTATTGTAAATGGGCCATATCGGTCCACGTTTTGATATAGCTGCCATATAAACCGATCTTGGGTCTTGAATTCTTGAGCCTCTAGAATGCGCAATTATTATCCGATTGGAATGAAACTTTGCACGACGTGTTTTGTTATGATATCCAACAACTGTGCCAAGTATGGTTCAAATCGGTTCATAACCTGATATAGCTGTCATATAAACAGAACTGGGGACTTGACTTCTTGAGCTTCTAGAGGGCGCAATTCTTATCCGATTTGGCTGAATCGGACGTATTTTATTCTTACTTTCAACAAATGTGTCAAATAAGGTTCAAATCGGTTTATAACCTGATATAGCTGCCATGTAAACCGATCTGGGATCTTGACTCCTTGAGCCTCCAGAGGTCGCAATTATTATCCGATTTGCCTGAAAATTTGTACGACGGATCCTCTCATGACCATCAACATACGTGTTTAATATGGTCTGAATCGGTCTATAGCCCGATACAGCTCCCACATAAATAGATCTCTCTATTTTACTTCTTGAGCCCCCAAAGGGCGCAATTCTTATTCGAATTGGCTGACATTTTACACAGGTCTTCAACATATAATTTAATTGTGGTCCAAACCGGACCATATCTTGATATCGCTCTAATAGCAGAGCAAATCTTTTCTTATATCCTTTTTCGCCTAAGAAGAGATGCCGGGAAAAGAACTCGACAAATGCGATTCATAGTGGAGGGTATATAAGATTCGGCCCGGCCGAACTTAGCACGCTTTTACTTGTTGTTTAATAAACGAAGTGTACTTAAATTTATTGGACTCATTGTATATACTTAATATGTTCGCATATCAATATTTCAAGGTGCTACAAACGGAATGACAAGATCAACATACCCCCATCCTATGGTGGTGAGTATAAAAATAATCGCAAAATGCATTTAAAAATTTAATGTTAATTGTGCATTCTCGTAGTCATTGCATTAAGTTTTCTATACACTAATATCCTTGCAAAGTATTTTTACAGAAAGCTACATTTTCTACCGCTCGTGTTGTTGTCCTTCTTGAAGGAGCAATGCTTGGAGCTCAACATTCTGCAAAGTGAGGGTGTTTTTGTAGTAACGATACCAATTAAAGAATAAAATGTTGCGGAAAATCGTTTGGAAAAGATAAAATAAATTAGACATCTTCGTTTTTTTCTGTTGCTTAACTATTCCAATTTTTACCATTGCTATTGTATTCGTCTATGAAGAGGAAAAAAATCTGGTTTAATTACACTTTAAATGCATTTCATGATTGTTTCGTTCAAGTAGTAATCGAATGGGGTGATAGATAGAAGGAGAACGCAAAATATGGTAGGTAAATGGTATAATGGTAGGATTCCCAAGGATATAGAAAATATGGTGGCAATGTTAAAGTATTCTTTATTTTTACATACATCCAGAACATTTCTGTAATGTTCAGTATATTAAAATAACTAGTGTTAATATATACAATGAAAATCCCGCGACAAATCGTACGGTTTTGATTTGCAAATGCAAATGCAAACTTGCCCCTGAACATGCCATTAAGGAGCAAGGGGTCAACTACGGTTTTGATATGCGTTCATAATTTTTTTATGATTTTATTGTTTATGGCAAAAATGCAAATTTGCACACGAACATTCCTTTAAGGAACCGGGGCAAATTTCTCATATAGTAATGAGTGCTGATGGATTCAAGTTTAAGCTCAACAATGAGGTACCCTTTTTATAGCCGAGTCCGAACGGCGCGCCGCTGTACCACACCTGTTTGCACAGAATTTTTTATAGAAGCATTACGAGCAGAAAACCATCGCAGAATTTTTTTTCGGCCAAGATTGCCACCGAAGATTACGTCTTGAAAAGTTTTTAAAATGGATTGACAACGAACCCCTGTTAAAAGGATCTGTTGCTTTCACTTAGAAATATTAGTTAACGAAAATAAAAATCCCATATTTATAACGGAATACCCTTCAGTTGTGGAAGGAGGTGACATTGTTCTGGAAAAGAACGGCGGACGAAAAAAGCCGTGAGCACTCTGCGCAAGATCGCTCAAAACTGTACACCCAAAATGGAGAACCTGCGTCAGATATGGCCATGAACACAGCAAGTACTCTATCTCCTCCTCCCATTTAAGCAGTTCCTGCAGTAGTCATTATGCGCGATTCCCTGTGGGACGTCTAAAGGTTATAGCGCTATACTGCATATAAGTGCTAAGTGATGTCATAATGACAAATGCTAAAGTCTCGTTCGACCTACTTCGATCGACGGTAAGTCAGAAAGTTTTGGCAATACCTTATTCATGTATAGATTTTCAGCTCACTACTACCTCTGCACTGGCTATCCTATCTGCTAGGTTCAGTTCGCCTAGAGCGTGCCTCACCACTTCCTCCGTATCTATAGAATCAAAAATGGAGCTGTTGCTGCACCTATCCTCCACTAACATGCTCAACTCCCTCAGGCTAAGCGCAATTTGGCAGCACATTTCCTAATATACAATTAGTCCTCAGCTTGTTTATCATATATTTCGAAGCTGTTGGCCAGAAGTTCAAATCCTATTAGGTTCGATAAAAAACCAACATCCGGTACTACCTATTACTCAACCCAATGTCAACTTTTGATTCGAGATTCACTTTTCTAACAACCGCACACTACTAAGCTTTCCTCTCTTATTGGCATCTGGTTGACAGCGATATTCCCTTTACATTTGGGATGACTAACAGTATTCGTAACACAATCAACAATATCCAGTAACCAATTGACAACAATAATGCAGTTGTCCGCCCAATAACGATGTGGTGACACATCTCCCTTTTTCTATAGATTTCAATTCAATGTAGCTTGGGAATCGTTGATTTGATTTGGATGAATGACTGAGTGGCTACCTGTGATAAACGAGGATAAGTCTGCTTCCATGAAGTTCATGAAGGCTTCAATCTTTGTGATGGTTTTGTTTGTTTATTTGTTTACTTCCTTCCACAACACATTGTGAGATAAGTTCGGAAGAATACAAAACATAAAGGGAAGAATTTACCATCATTATTTATGGATGAGACCATGCTGGGTTCTCTGTAAGTCTACGTCTTCCGCTCTAGAAAGGAAATGCATTTTGCAAGCAACTCGTGTAGATAATGGAAAGGATATGCCATGCATGAGTTTTAAGCCGACTTAGGTAAACATGTGCCACCTGACTGTAACCACTACCTTAAGTAAAGTAAGAAACGAAACGAATAAATTTTGCATAAAGAATGTTCAGTTCATAACTTGTTTTGCCAAAAGTAATAAATTTCTAATAATCGAGTTACTTAGTATTCTTAAAATAAATAAAACAAATGCTTAAAGCTTTTTTTTAAAGTAACTACTTACTCGGAGTTTATATTCCATTAGTCTTTCTTCAAAAACTCCAGGTTTAAATTTTAGCCTCAAAAAACTATCTAAACTGTTACAATGTTTCTGTGTTCCCACATCCCACTGGTGCTACTAAAATGTAGTGTAATTTATAATTTAACCACCGACAAAAGTTAACATCCTTTAAGGATAGTCATGTGTAAGAGGACAAGCTACATGCATGACTTTCTCTGGCAAATTTGTTGCAATATTTAGTGTTTTCAACACTAAAACTCCAACGAGCTACAACTTTTTCTTTGTTTATTTTACTTTTGGAATACATTGTAGTTTTAGCACAAAGACCACGTAATTTGCAAGCAGCTTCCGAAAAACCAAACTTGAGGTGGGTGGCAATGACAGTAGAAGTAAATGAGGGTGTTGATGATATTTACGATCAGGTGTAAATTTGAAAATAGGCTTACTAAAAGTTCTCGTTTAAGTAGCAGCCAGTTACAATCCAGAAAGGCACATTGTCACTTACTTGGGAGATGTTTCAACGAAAACATTGTAGCAAAACTACTTGTGCCCATGCGATGGCTCTTATTTCTGGCAGATATCTATGAAAAGTAGATGTGAATATATTGAGAAAAATCACGTTAACATTTGGAAAAGGAAAAAACACATTTTATAAGTCTTTAATATACCCCTTCATCAAATATCTTTTCTGCAAGATGATTTTGAATTCATTTAATGAAAAATTGTCGTCTGCTTGGATAAGAATTTCGGACTCTATGACGTAAAACAATGATTCTATCTGTAACAAAACAAAATGATTATATCAATTTATACATAACATAACTTAACATATAAAACCGGATCAGGGATAATAACTTTTGTACATTTGTGATACTTTCTAAACATTAAAAGTACCACTATATCCCTGCGTGTCATTTGGCACTTTTTCGACACTAGCCATATTTTATCATATGTATATGAAGACTCAAGAAAGGAGAGTTTTAATTATATTATTGACGTCAGCATTACCTATCGTCAAATTGCAAATATGCCCATGAACGTTGCATTTAGGAACATATCAATGAATGTTGTCCAATACAAGTTTAAGCTCAAAAGTGTCGTCAGCACTAGGAGTGGATAACCACCGGTGAAGTTTGTTCCGATGTTCTCGCTGGGCATTCAGCGTCAAAGGCAGATATCTTAATCTCTAAGTTACGGTGTCCTTATCTGCGTTACCGAAAATCCCACTCTAATTCCTTAAGTATTGCCTAAATATATACACCTAGAAATTTCATCAGAGCATAGATAATTAAACTCCAGAGATGAAGATGATAAAGGGTGATTTTTTTGAGGTTAGGATTTTCATGCATTAGTATTTGACAGATCACGTGGGATTTCAGACATGGTGTCAAAGAGAAAGATGCTCAGTATGCTTTGACATTTCATCATGAATAGACTTACTAACGAGCAACGCTTGCAAATCATTGAATTTTATTACCAAAATCAGTGTTCGGTTCGAAATGTGTTCATTCACCGTAACGTTGCGTCCAACAGCATCTTTGAAAAAATACGGTCCAATGATTCCACCAGCGTACAAACCACACCAAACAGTGCATTTTTCGGGATGCATGGGCAGTTCTTGAACGGCTTCTGGTTGCTCTTCACTCCAAATGCGGCAATTTTGCTTATTTACGTAGCCATTCAACCAGAAATGAGCCTCATCGCTGAACAAAATTTGTCAAAATTTGAACACATTTCGAACCGAACACTGATTTTGGTAATAAAATTCAATGATTTGCAAGCGTTGCTCGTTAGTAAGTCTATTCATGATGAAATGTCAAAGCATACTGAGCATCTTTCTCTTAGACACCATGTCTGAAATCCCACGTGATCTGTCAAATACTAATGCATGAAAATCCTAACCTCAAAAAAATCACCCTTTAGTTACAGTAACGGCATTTGCCAATCACAAATTTTTGTATACCCACGATTACAAACTTTCGGCGAACCAGACTCCAATTTAAAGGTTGGTTTGGACCTCTGTGAGCCATATTCAGCATATTCATCGAAATCGAATGAATCAGACTTTCGTCGGAACAAAAAGCTAAATTAAGAAATTGATCTATATGGCGGTGATTTCGAAATGTAAAAAATACTTGAAACATGCGTAGAAGGGGCTGATATAATCTTTTTTATAGAAATCGGATAAAAAATACGTTCATAGAAAGCAAAATCTAAAATAAAATCCAAATTGGGTGAACTGTAGTTTATGTGAGAGGTGATTTGAGAATGTGGTCTGCGTTTTTTGTACAATTCTCATGAAATTTTGCAAAACTCGCTTTTTTGGTCCAAAGACGGTTCATATGTAACTTTCATCCGATATGGCCTATTAAAGCCGTAGTAGCTACAATTTCGGTCTGACCTTAACAAGATTTTCCATGAGATGATATATTTGATGTCCTAAAAGGTGTGCAAAATTCCATCAAAATCGGTATAGATTTAGAAATAGCTCCCATATATATCTTTCATCCGATGTTCTAAGGCTGTGGAAGACATGTTTTTGGTCCGACCATTACAAAATGTGCCATGAGTTGCTTTATTTAACGGTTCAATACGTGTACAAAATTTCATAAAGTTTGGAGTTTTCAGACTGTAGAAGCCACAATTTTGTCCGACCTTTACAAAATTTAGCATGAGGTGTTCCATTGGACGTCCAAATACGAGTGCAAACTTTTATCCGATATGACCTTTTATGGCTATAAAAGCCAAAATTTGGATCCAATCTTTACAAAATTTTACATAGGTGTTTTATTTAACGTACTAATACGTGCGCCAAATTTCACAAAAATCGGTTCAGAGTAAGTTATAGCTCCCATATGTACATATCTGTCATCCGATATGGTATTCTTAGGCTGAAGATTCTACGGCCTGAATTGTGGCTTCTACAGGGTAGAAGCCACTGCATATCTTTCAACCGATATGACCCTTTAAGGCTGTAGTAGCCACAATTAAGGTCCTATCGTAAGAAAATCTTTTAAGGTTCTATTCGATATTTCAATAGGGAAACTTAAATCTGACTGGATTTCGACATTCGTTCTATGTATTGAAAATAGTACGAAGACTCGGTGGCGTAGGATATTATAAAGTCGGCTCCACCCGATTTTTGCCTTTCCTTACTGGTTTGAATTGAAGTTTTATTCATTTATTTCATCACCTAGTGGATTCTTGTGTGAACCGTTAAGCGGACGTTTTTGTTATTTCGCTTCGCAAGAATATTCTTAACTCACTATAGGTAGTTCGGGAAAAATTAGCATGCATCTGCTATTGAGACCTCGGCTGGTGGAGCGGCTGCGCCAGGCTTCACTAGCCGACAAATCACTTATCAGCAGGGGCTTTTGATGAAGACACCCGGTTCGAGTCTTAAGGACAAGGTCGAACCTATTTTATATCTCTAGCAAACCAATACGCTCTTTATGAGATTAAAATTAATAATAAAAGGCTTGGCGAGAATGATCCTAAAACTCTCACCGATAAGGAAGAAGGCTCCCTTAATTGGATTTGGATATTCGCTTAACGGGCTAACCCAAAGGCTACACGACTAGATTTTGAAAGTCTGCGGTCACCTGGAGGGCATTCTATGCCCAAAAGTACTAAGGCGAACAGTAGTAATATTGTCCAAGAACCTTTGCTAATGTCGCTAAGGAAGCTTCGTAATGATAGTTGTCGACAAGGCAGAAGAACAGGGCTGCATATCTAAGTACATTTGGACTCCGATGTCCTTGCGGAATTGCCTGGGGCTCCTCCAGTCGATGACGATGCAGGTTGGTATCAGGACCGGTACAAACGAATTGATTTCGGGGATTAACGCTCAGTTGTAATGTATCGTTGCGCCCTAAAGAAGATTGTCGAGATCTGGCCAAGCGCTGCATTGGAATTAATCAGGAAGGAATATATTCCTTATCGACCAATAGCACATTGGATACCTAGGATTCTCTGAGATCCTAAATCCATACTTGGGATACTACAGAACTGTAATCCAAATCTTTCAACCACTGACTGGAAGATTGGTAGATTGGATGAGGCTGATGACATGCAGTATTCGCACTAAATTGCGACTGTCTCGGAGACCTCAACGAGTCTGAAGGAGTGGTATCCTACGTATTCCATAAGTTGGAACTCATGGTGTATAGAAGCGGTGTGATTGGGATATAAGGAGGAGACTCAGCAGTTGTTTCTGAACAATTGTCTGACCACATCTCTTAAAGGTCGTGGGAGACTGAAAATCCCCCTCTTACGATCAAAACAGGAAACGAAGTCGTAGAAAAGGGACCCGAAGAGCCTCTGGGTGGGTCATGCGGTTGTATTGTGCTCAAGGTGTGGACCGGCGTGGAAGGACGGATGCATTCGGAGCAGCAAGTGATGAAACATAGGAGTAATCATCCACACTGCAAGTAACGAAGGTTCTGAGGGAGAGTAGTTCCAAATATTGTGAGGATGAATTCTTGGCGGACTCAGACGAGGCTAATGCAATAGTTGTGGATATTCTGAATCCTGACTATGACCGCTTCGGCGGCACATCCTTCCTTCCTGGAACCAAGGAGAAAGTGCCGATGTCAGAAGGATTTGACGCGGTTGTTATACACGAACCATTTATGTGTGGAAGGAATGGTTCGTGGACTTCGAGTTCCGGGATTCAAACTACAGAGCCTGTATTTTTGCAAAGAGTAGTCCAAATGTTTTTCTTCTTCCTAAGCACTGAAGATTCAGGAGAAGCCAGCCTTGACAGGAATACTTCTCATTATTAATCATTATTCTCCATACATGACACACGATTCAGAGATGTCGTCTTCAAGCCTTAAATTGCTGGTTGCCGTTCTGCAGAAAAAAAAGGTTTATTGTAGGAAGTGATGATATTGCACTTCACCTGATATGGGAAGTTCGAATGTCAACGAAAGGGGTGAGTGTCTTATCGAATCTATTATATAAAAATTAAATTGTTTTTATTATATAAAAATTAAATTGTTTTTATTATAAAAAAATTAAATTGTTTTTATTACACAAACATTTAATTATTGTTTGTTTGTTTGTTAGTTTGTTTGTCTGTTCGGTATAGACTCAAAAACGGCTTAACTGATTTTCATGAAATTTTCACAGATAGTAGAGCTTGATCCCTCAGTGAAAATATGACACTTATTTTTTTAAAACCGCTTTGGGCAATATTAGCATCAAATGAGAGATATTTAAAAGAAGAGTATGTACTTGGCACAAAAATATCACCTTAAGAGTCAGGGGTTCCCCACCCCCAAAAACACCACCCACCAGGACACTTTTACCGCTTTGAGCAATATGGGTATCAAATGAAAGGTATTTAAAAGTAGAATACAAATCTGGCATAAAAATGTATTCCTTGGTGTCTGAGGGGCCTCCCCACCCCTAAAAACCCCCCTGCAAGACATATTTACCGATTGGAACAATATTGATATCAACAGACATAACAAGTAAAAAGTCGTCGGCCGGATCAACTTTGAATACCCACCATCTCGGGTATATATGTAAACCACCTTTCGTCATAATTTATGCCCCCCATAGCAGGTATATCGAAATATGGTCCGAATTCGGCACGGACATTGAGTGGTCTAATAAGTATAAGCTATTGTTTAATTTAGTAGAACAAAATATTGGTCTTTTTGGTAGCTATATCCAAGTATAAACCGATCTGAACCATATACGTCACGAATATCGAAAAGCCTAACATAAGTCAATGTGTCAAATTTTAGCGAAATCGCATTATGAATGCGCCTTTTATGGGGCCAAGACTTTAAATCAAGTGATCGGTCTATATGACAGCTATATCCAAATTTTGACCGATCTGGGCCAAATCGCAGAAGGATGTCGAGGGGCCCAGCAAAACACACCTTTTATGGGCTCAAGACCTTAAATCGATAGATCGGTCTATATGACAGCTATACCCAAATATGGACTGATCTAACCCAATTAAAGAAGAATGTCGATGGGCCTAACCAACTCACTGGCCAAGATTTTGGCAAAATCTGACAACAAATGCGCCTTTTGTGAGTCCAAACCCCTAAATCGAGAGATCTGTTAATATGGCAGCTATTATATCCAAATCTAGATCGATCTGGGCCAAATTGAAAAATAATGTCTATGGGCCTAACACAACTCACCCTCCAAAATTTCAGCAAATCGCATAAGAAATGCAGCTTTTGTGGGCCTAAGACCTTAAATCGGCAGATCGGTCTATATTGGGGCTATATCAAGATATAGTCCGATATAGCTCATCTTCGAATTTAACCAGCTTATGGACAAATAAAGAGTCTGTGTAAAGTTTCAGCTAAATACCACTAATTTTAAGGACTATAGCGTGATTTTAACAGACAGATGGACGGACATGTCTAGATCGTCTTAGATTTTTACGCTGATCAAGAATATATATACTTTGTAGGGTCGGAAATGGATACTTCGATGTGTTGCAAACGGAATAACAAAATGAATATACTCTCATCCTTCGGTGGTGGGTATAAAAATTTGGTATCCCAAGTAATAGCTTTGATATACGATTTTGAATTTAGATAACCCATACAAAAACTAGTAAGGAAAGGCAAAAGTTGGGCGGTGCTTACTTTATATTACCCTACACCTACCCTATAAAAACAAAAAGGGGCTACATTTAATTGTGAACCAATTTTAATGGATCTCGGTGGATGTAGATTAGTTAAATTCCTGTATCAAATTTGGAGCAGACTAAATATGTTAAAAATGTAATAACTACGGTTGACAAATGACAACAAATAACCCAAAATCTAAGGAACATATACATGGGAGCTATATCTAAATCTGAACAAATTTGATTCCTGTATCAAATTTGGAGCAGACCAAATATGTTAAAAATGTAATAACTACGGTTGACAAATGACAACAAATAACCCAAAATCTAAGGAACATATACATGGGAGCTATATCTAAATCTGAACAAATTTGATTCCTGTATCAAATTTGGAGCAGACCAAATATGTTAAAAATGTAATAACTACGGTTGACAAATGACAACAAATAACCCAAAATCTAAGGAACATATACATGGGAGCTATATCTAAATCTGAACAAATTTGATTCCTGTATCAAATTTGGAGCAGACCAAATATGTTAAAAATGTAATAACTACGGTTGACAAATGACAACAAATAACCCAAAATCTAAGGAACATATACATGGGAGCTATATCTAAAGCTGAACCGATTTCGACCTAACTTTATGGATGTTGTGGAAGTCGTCGAGGAAACCGTTGAACGAAATTTTGGGAAGATTGGTCAATAAGTGCGCTTGCATTGGTTCTACGAGTGAAATCCGTTGGTCGATATATATATATATATATATATATAGATATATATATATATATCGACCGATTTTCACTCGTAGAACCAATGCAAGCGCACTTATTGACCAATCTTCCCAAAATTTTGTACAACGGTTTCCTCGACGACTTCAACGATATCCACAATATCATATATAAATAAAAATCTAAGTCCATCAATAACCCTAATTTTCAGAAACTCCAGATCTCGGATATGGGTGGTGCGATTTAAGTGAAATTTTGTGTGCTCTCATATAGTACCCTAAAAATAAAAATTTGGTATCCAAATTTTGGATAGGGTACCATGGGGTACCCTACAAAACATTTATTTAGAAAAATCACGACAATATGGGACTCAAATTAAAGGTATTTAGGATAAGAAAACGCATCTGATATCCAATTGTCGGACCAAGTGTGAGGACCACAACCCCCAAAACATCCCTAAATCGGACATATTTACCGACAATGGCAATATGGAACTCAAATGAAAGGTATTTACGAGTAGAATACGAATCTGATATCCAAATTTGGGACCACGTTTCTGGGGGTCCACCCCTCTCCCAAAACACACACCCCTATATCAATATTCGGTAAAAGTGCCTATGGGGCCACCCCACCCCTATAACACCACCCAAATAGTAAGTATTTGCTGACTACTGCAATAGAGGCTCAAATAAGAGGGTTTTTGGAGTAGAACACGAATCCGATATATATGTTCAAGGCCAACTCACTGAGTGGTCGCCCATCCCCCAAAACACCCCCCAAGCAGGTCATGTTTGCCGACTATGGAAATATGGGGCTCAAATTAAAGGTGTTTGGGAGTAGACCACGTATCTGATATCAACATTAGGGGCCAACTGTCTAGCGGACATCTCACCACCATAACAACCCCCAAATAAGACGTATTTGCTCTTTGGGTCTTAAAGAGAGTGGGACTAAATATTTGTGTTCCGGGATTTAAACTACTGAAGGGTACGGGGAATGGGAGACACAGAGCCTGCTTTCTTGCAAGGAGTAGTCCAAATGTGTTTCTTCTTCCTAAGCACTGAAGATTCAGTGGAAGCCAGCCTTGACAGGAATAGACTTGACAATAGGCTTCGTCTCTAGGCCGAAAAATATGCCCATACCAAATTTGAAGGCGACCTGTACTTTGTACAAAAATTAACATGGATAGACGGACGAACAGACAGACAGACGGACATAACTAAATCGAATCAGAAAGAGATTCTGAGTCGATCGGTATGCTTATCAATGGGTTTATCTCTATTCCTTTTGGGTGTTACAAACAAATGCACTAAGTTATAATACCCTGTACCGCAGTAGTGGTGAAGGATATAAAAATTAATTTGTGTGTATCTGAACGAGACCCATAGCCCTGAATATCTTGATAGCCACCTTCAAAATGCTTGACTTTATAGAGCTCAAACAAAATCGTGCTCCAGCATAATGCTGATACTATTTATTATAAACTCCCCAAAAACCGGCCATATTTGCCTACTATTGCAATAAATAATAGGTATTAGATAGTAGAAAACGAATTTGATATCCAATTTTGAAGCCAATTGTTCGGGGGTCGTCTAACCCCATAAACTCTCCCTAAACCAATGGCAATTTGGCTCAAATAAAAGAAATTTGAGAGTAGAGCACGATGCTGATATTTTTTCAGTGCTAAGTGCGTGGGTGGCCGCCCCATCCTTCATACCCCACAAACTAGACATATTTGTAGATTATGGTAAAAAGGGGCTCAAATCTGATATTTGTTTTATGGCCAAGATTATCAGGGACGTCTCACCTCATAAACTCCGTCCAAACTAATAATGATAATATTAGGCTCAAATGAAAAGTATTTTAGACTAGAGCACGAATCTGATACATGGGATTCCAACTCGCCCCTAAGAACCCCACCATATTGGACATATGTACCGACCATAGTAATGTAAGTCTCAAATAAAATAAATTTGGAGGTAAAGCACCAATATGATATCGACACTGGGCCGAAATAACGGAAAGGCCGTACCAGCACCCCCAAACAGGACTTATTTCCTGACCGTGCCAGTATAGGGCTTACATTAAATAAGAGAGTAAAAGAAAGCACAGCGGAGCGGGCCCTGTATACATATATAAATGAATTTGTGTTATACAGGGTGGCTGATGAATATTGCTACAATGATGAATATTGCTACATTTTTTTTTCGGTGTATGGAATACATTTTTCTTTTATTCATGTTAAATTAAATTATTAAATTAATTATTAAATTATTATTAATTAAATTAATTAATTAATTAATTAAATTAATTATTAAATTATTATTATTAAATAGAAAAAAAGTTATTACATTTTTTTTTGGTAGCGGCTTTCATCAGCCACCCTGTATATCTATCCATTATATAAAAATTAAATTGTAGCGCTTTATTTGATTGTTTGTTGACTTGTTTGTTAGTTTGTTTGTTTGTCTGTTCCGTTTAGAGTCAAAAACGGCTGAACCGATTTTCACAGATGGTAGAGTTTGAGCCCCGGTGAAAATAGGGTACTACATTTTTTCCCCCAACCCCAAAAAAAGCCCCAAGAGGACACTTTTACCGCTTTGGGCAATATGGGTATCAAATGAAAGGAATTAAAGAGTAGAGTAGGAACTTAACATTAAAATGTTACCCTAAGTGTCGGGGCCCCACCCCCATGAACACCACAACAACAACATGTGGAAGCTGAGTACACATCTGTTATAAGAATTCAGTCCAATATGTCTACGAGGCCTCCCCAATCCGAAAAACCCCCAAAACGGGCGCAAATGTCCAATGGGTATCGAATGAAAGGTCTTTGGAAATTGACTACGAATCTGGTATACACATGTAGGACATAGTCAGGGACCGGCCCACCCACTAAATACCCTTCAATAGGACGTGAAGTTCGATCGGGATAATATGTCAATTATATGAAAGGTCTATGAGAGTATATTTCGAATCTAATGTTGGTATAAATATTCAGGTATCTGGGTCACGTCCTACCGTTCCGCAGGACAATTAGATCGCGGCAATAAAAGACTCAAATAAATTGTCCTTTGGTTCTTAGCGTCGGGGGGACCAACCCTCACCTCCTAATAAATACGCCAAACTGTCATGTAGGATGACCGAGAATATATTGTACTCAAATGGAAAGATATGTCAGAGGGCAATCCCCCTCCCCCAATCCTACCCAAAAACAAGTAAGAGCGTGCTAAGTTCGGCCGGGCCGAATCTTATATACCCTCCACCATGGATAGCATTTATCGAGTTCTTTGCGCGGTATCTCATTTTAGGCAAACAAAGAATAATGAATAAGAACTGTTATTCTATTATATATATAGTTCGATTCAGACCATAAATAAATTGAATGCTAAACATTCTAGAAGTAATTGTGTAATATTTTAGTCCTTTAGGATAAGAATTGCACCTTATAGGGGCTCAAGCTATAGATCGATTCAGACCGTATTTAACATGTATGTTGATTGGTTTATATGTCAGCTATATCAGGTTAGGTATTGATTTGCGCCATACTTAGCACAGTTGTTGGAAGTCATAGCAAAACACCTCGTGCAAAATTTCAGCCAAATCGGATGAGAAATGCGTCCTCTAGCGGTTCAAGATCCAAGATCGATTTATATGGCAGCTATATCATTACATGGACCGATTTGTCCCATTTACAATCCCAACCGACCTACACTAATAAAAAGTATTTGTACAAAATTTTAAGCGTCTAGCTTTACTCCTTCGAAAGTTTGCGCGCTTTCGACAGACAGACGGATGGACATGGCTAGATCGACATAAAATGTCATGACGATCAAGAATATTTATACTTTATGGCGAATGACGAAACTAGTATACCCCCATCCTATGGTGGAGGGTATAAAAAGGAATTAAAAATAATATATGAAGGCCGATCTGGATAGAATAGGACAGAAAGTTCTTTGGTAGAAGAGTACAATGTTTACTCTCAAATTGGGAAAGACACAGGAGGACCTGCTGATCTTTAAGAATGTGGTATCCCAAGTGGTCGCTTTGAAATATGATTTTGAATGTAGATAACCAATACAAAAGAATTAATTAGTGTGAATCTGTACGAAACCCGTAGCCCTGAATATCTTGATAGCCACCTTTAAAATACTTGACGTTATGGGACTCAAACAAAATCGTGACCTAGCATGATGCTGATATTACTTCAGGGTCCGCCTCTAAACGGTCATGATTGCCTATGGTTATAAAAAATAGGTATTTGATGGTAGAAAACGAATTTGATATCCAATTTTGAGGCCACAAGGTTTGGGGGTTGTGTCACCCCATAAACTCCCCTTAAACCAAAGGCAATTTGGGCTCAAATAAAATAAATTTGAGAGTAGAGCACAATGCTAAAATTTTTTCAGGCTAGTGCTTGCAACATTTGTGAAAAACTATGCCATATAAAACTTCTCTCCAAAGAGGTGTAGCACTGCGCACACCGTTCGGAATCGGCTATAAAAAGGAGGTCCCTTATCATTGAGCTTAAAACTTGAATCCGACTGCACTCATTGATATGTGAGAAGTTTGCCCCTTTTCCTTAGTGGAATGTTCATGGGCAAAATTTGTTGTTTGTTTGCAAGTACGTGGGTGGCCGCCCCACCTTGCATGCCCCTCAAACTGGACATATATGTGGATTATGGCAAAAATCGGCTCAAATCTGTATCTTTTTCAAGTGTTTCATGGACGCCTCACCTCATAAACTTGCCCTAAAACACATATAAATAATATAAATGAATTTGTGTTTGTTTGTAGGTTTGTAAATTTGTTTGTTCCGTATAGACTCAAAAACAGATTTTCTTGAAATTTTCACAGATTGTGGGGAATGCTCTGGAAGGAACAATAGGCTTTATAATTGTTTCACATCAGAAAGGAGGGGACCCTCCACTTTATCACAAATGTTCGACCCAAAAATAAAATTGGACCGACCGGGACAGTATGGGACTCAAATGGAAGGTATTATCGAGTAGACTACGAATTTAATATTACAAATTGGGTGCAAGTAATTGGGGGTCGCCCCAACCCCAAACCCCATAGGCCTATTGGACGATCATGACAATATGGGACTCAAAAAATTAAAGGTATTCGGGAGTTGATTGCGTTGATATTTTGTTGAAACACAACACAAAAACGAACTTATAAGGACAATATAGGTATCAAATGAATGGTATTGGAGAGTAGAATACGAATATGGCATTTACAATTAGGTTCAAGTACCCAAGGGTTTAACATTGAAAGAGGCCAACCCTCTTCCGTTATCTCAAAAACACCTCTTAAATCAATAGTTGACCGATAGAGACAATATGGTTATCAAATTGAAGAAATTGGAGGGTACAAAACGAATATGGTATTAAAAATTGGGATCAAGTATCCAAGGGGTCGCCCAACACCAAAAACCCCACCCAAACATACGTATTGGAAGTACATATTAATATGAAATTCAAATGAAAGGCATTTGGGAGTAGACTACGAATATGACATTAACAAGGAAAAACGTCCTATGTTCGGCCCTCCACCATAGCTCCCATTTGTCAAGTTTTTGTATGATATCTCATTGTGCGAAATTTCAGCCATATCGGATATAATTAATCCGAATATCGCTTTATATGGGAGCTATTTACATCAGGTTATAAACCGATTTAGTTGTTGAAAGTCATAACAAAACACCTTCTGCAAATTTTCAGCCAAATCGGAAAACAATTGCACTCTCAAGTAGCTCAAGAAGTCACGATCCAAGATCGGTTTATATGGCAGTTATATCAAAACATGGACCGATATGGCCCATTTACAATTCCAACTGACCTACATTAATAAGAAATATTTGTGCAAAATTCAAGTGCTTAGCTTCACTCCTTTGAAAGTTTGCGTTCTTTCGACACACACAACGGACGGACATGGCTAGATCAATTTAAAATGTCATGACGATCAAGAATATATATTTGTAATGCATTTTTCAGTAAAAGCTAAATTTTAATAAAATTTTTTCTAAACAAAATTTAATGACATTTTTCTTAAGACAAATTGTCAGCCCAACATTCTCTAATGACAAAACTTCCATACGGGCCCGATCCCCTTTGGAAATACTTTTTAAAGACAAAATTTCTTTAAAATTTTTTCTAAAGATAACATTTTTAGAAAAAAAATTCAATAACATTTTTTCTAACAACTTAATTTTTAATGATTTTTTAAGGACTCACTCCGAAGAATTTGAGAAATTTTTTCGTTTGATTTTTGGGACATAAAAAATTGCCAACTTTCGACAAGACAATTTTCCCCAAAACTTGATGGGAGAAATTGTTGTAACTGGTTTCAGTCGTCCACTTTACGGCAATCCAAATTTCATTACGATACCTCTTTCTTAACTCGAGTTAGAATTTTTATTTTCATTCGAAATGTGAAATATTATTTAAAAAACTTTAAGACGTACTTTTTGAATTTTTAATTTTCTTCCTAGAAAATCTTTGAAAATCAATGAAATAATTTTGCGAATTATGATTTCTTTAGGTGTAATGTACGAAAAACTTTAATGAAATTCCACGAGTCAACTTTTACTGGACGTCTTGTCCAACTTTTACTGGACGTTTTGTCCATAAAAAACGTAGTTTTGATCGATTTTAATATAGTTCGAAGAAGAAATAACCGACACCATTTAGGCAGAATGTATATGGTTCTTCTTGTCAATATTTATTTTTTGATATATTTAACAATTATAGTTGCTTACGGAAATAAAAGTCATTTAAAACCAATAGACTGACATAACCAATAACCTGTTGAAATCATAAAACTAGTTTGAGAGCAAAAATGAGGGCAAATAAAAAAAAAATACATTATAATACAGAATCTGATTAGCCGAAACTTTGACTATAAAACTAAGATATTTGCAAAAACACCCACACTGTGAAGGCTTTGAAAAATTAGGATCGGTCTATAGCTCTGGCTTTATGACCAAAAGTCAATGCCGATGGGTCAGTTCCGACCCGCAAAGAACACAGACCACAAAGTTCAAAAAAAAAAAAAAATAAATAATAAAAATTTGAGGTATGTTTTCCAATTTCACGGTGAGAGAAGAATTTTGGCAATTTTCGATTTTGAAAAAAAAAAACCCAGCTACGTTCCTGATGGGAGCTATATAAGGATATATACATATTTGAACCGTACTTGACACAGTACAATTTCAGCCAAATCGGACAAAAATTGCGGCTTCCACAGGCTTAAGAAGTCAAATCCGCAGATCGGTTTCTATGGGAGCTACATCTAAATGTGAAACGATATGGTCCATTTGCAATCACCAACGACCTACATCAGTATTAAGTATCTGTGCAAAATTTAAAGTGGCTAGCTTTACGCGTTCGACCGCTATCGTGATTTTGACAGACGGACGAACATAACTAGATCGACTCAGAATGATGAGACGAAGTTTTCGAAGTGTTAAAACGGAATGATTAGATTAGTGTACCCCTATCCAATGATGGTGGGTATAAAAACGGCTAAACCGATATTCATGAATATTTCACACATGGTACAGTTTGACCCCCCGATAAAAAGAGGGAACTTCATTTTTTATGGGGGGAGGGGTTATTTAAGAAAAGAATACGAAAGACCATTAGAGAAAGAAACAAGATATGGTCCGGTTCGGACCACAATTAAATTATATGTTGGAGACCTGTGTAAAATTTCAGCCAATTCGAATAAGAATTGCGCCCATTGGGGCTCACGAAGTAAAATAGAGAGAACGATTTATATGGGAGCTTTATCGGGCTATAGACCGATTCAGACCATAATAAACACGTTTGTTGATGTTCATGAGAGGATCCATCGTACAAAATTTCATAATAATTGCGATCTCTAGGGGTCAAGAAGTCAAGATCCCAGATCGGTTTATATGGCAGCTACAGGGTGGCTGATGAAAGCCGCTACCAAAAAAAAATGTAATAACTTTTTTTCTATTTAATGAATGTGGTCGATTTTTTTTTTATTTTGCAGATTGATTCTTAGATTTGACAAAAATGGATAACTGGGACACCGAAACAAGAATTTGGATTGTCCGCCGCTATCACGCACTGGAGTCTGTAGTTTCGGTTCAAAGAGAGTATAGACGCACGTTTGGCGGCAATCCTCCGAGCAGATGGACCATAATGAGACTTGTAAACAATTTTGCCGAGCATGGGACAGTCAACAGAAGACCTTACCATCGAAACCCTTCAGTTCGAACGGAGGAAACAATCGCTGCTGTAGCTGCTGCGATACAACACAATCCAAGAGTTTCGACAAGAAGCTTATCTGCTCAAATGGGTATAAGCAGACAGTCATTACAGTCAATTATGCACAAAGATTTGGACTTATTCCCATATAAAATTCAAATGGCCAACAAACTGAACGCTGCAGACTTGCCGATTCGCTTGGAATTTTGCCAGAAGATGCTTCAAATGGTGGAAGAGGATGGAAACATGTTGAACTGTCTTTTCATGTCTGACGAGGCCCATTTCGATTTGAACGGCAACATAAACAAACAAAATTGTCGAATATGGAGTGCTTCCAACCCACAGACACTCCATGAGACGGAATTGCATCCACTTCGTGTCACAGTGTGGTGTGCAGTTTCATCACGTTTCATTGTCGGGCCCTACTTCTTCGAAGAAAACGGTCACCCCGTTACGGTTACTGGAGACCGCTACTTGAACATGTTGAGAGAGTTTTTCTATCCAGAATTACGCCGAAAGAGAATTTCTTTTAACTCTGTGTGGTTTCAGCAAGATGGTGCAGGTCCTCACATAGCCCAACCTGTTATGACAGAATTGCGACGAAAATTTCCCAATAAACTGATATCCAGAAACTCCACATTCCGTTGGCCACCCAGGTCGCCTGACCTTACTGCACCTGACTTTTTCTTGTGGGGTCATTGCAAACAGGAAGTTTACAAAGCAAAACCAACAAATTTGAATGAACTAAAGCAATCCATTCGAGCAACAATTGCGGCTATTCCTGTCTCAACTCTCCAAGCAGTAATGAATAACTTTTTGCTAAGATGCCGCACATGCATCAACGAGCAGGGGGGGCATTTAAATTCCATTATTTTTAAAACAAATTAAACTATATTTAATAAAATTGAACGAGCTTTAACATGAATAAAAGAAATATGTATTCCATACACCGAAAAAAAATTATTTGAGTTTCTTAATGTAGCAATATTCATCAGCCACCCTGAAATAAAATACGCCATGCAAAATTTTAGCCAAATCGGATCGGAATTGCGTCCTCTAGAAGCTCAAGAAGTCAAATTCCCAGATCTGTTTATATGACAGCTATATCAGGTTATTGACCGATTTCAACCATACTTGGCACAGTTGTTGGATATAACAACAAAACACGTCGCGCAAAATTTCATTTCAATCGGATAAGAATTGCGCCCTCTAGAGGCTCAAGAAGTCAAGACCCAAGATAGGTTTATATGGCAGCTATATCAGGTTATGAACCGATTTGAACCATACTTGACACAGTTGTTGGATATAATAACAAAGCACGTCGTGCAAAATTTCATTCTGATCGGATAAGAATTGCGCACGCTAGAGGCTCAAGAAGTCAAGACCCAAGATCGGTTTATATGGCAGCTACATCAGGTTTTGGACCGATTTGAACTATACCTAGCACAGTTGTTGGATATCATAGCAAAACCCGTCGTGCAAAATTTCATTCCAATCGGATAAGAATTGCGCACGCTAGAGGCTCAAGAAGTCAAGACCCAAGATCGGTTTATATGGCAGCTATATCAAAACATGGACCGATATGGCCCATTTACAATACCAACCGACCTACACTAATAAGAAGTATTTGTGGAAAATTTCAAGCGGCTAGCTTTACTCCTTCGGAAGTTAGCGTGCTTTCGACAGACAGACGGACGGATGGACGGACGGACGGACAGACGGACGGACATGGCTAGATCGACATAAAATGTCGCGACGATCAAGAATATATATACTTTATGGGGTCTCAGACGAATATTTCGAGTAGTTACAAACAGAATGACGAAATTAGTATACCCCCCATCTTATGGTGGAGGGTATAAAAACTTTTAAGCGGTGGTTTTCCCCTCCTTATGCTGGCAAAAAAAAAATTTAAGTTAGGAATCCCGTGCTACTTACAAAATCCTTAATTGTTTTCCATACCACTCCCCTTAGTTGGCTCATGTCCGGTATCGTGTTCCCACCTAAGTACCGGAGTCTGTTTATCGCGAAAGTCGGGCAATGATGTAGGAAATGCTACAACGTCTCATCATTTTCCCCACATGCCCTACACCCGTCATCACTTGCTGCACCGATTTTGCATATGTGAGCTCGTAGTCCTAAGTGTCCCGTTATGACACCAAAAGCTACAAAAGCTCCTTCTTACTTTCCTTTCCGTAATAGCCTCGTCCTCTCACGATCCGGATCACCCAGGGGGTTTTTGCCGTCCTACAGCGGATATCTGCCTGCATGACCGTATTATGGTCAAGCAGTCTAAAACAGATCTCAGTCCCTGGGTTTTAATTGTAGACCCCCAGGCCCACTCTGTCCCATAGCTTTGATACATCCGTGTAACATAACCTTTCAGATGGGAATGCTAGGGTTCCGTCAAACCAAGCCTGTGCAGTTGGCAGCAGTGCCTCGCACTCAACCTCAAATGTCGTCTCAGGTATCCAATCGGAAACCTCTTCCCTTCCTTTAAGGTATCCTCTCGTCGCCACAATTATACCGCGATGGTATGAGCTGCTCCCATCCTCAATCCATTCTCCCATAGCCTTTAGTCTCATAAACGCAATGGGTGCCTCACACTTAATCTATATGCCAATCGGCCGGATATCTAGAATAGTCTCCATTGCCGTGGTCCTCATCGCTCCGACTATACCAAGACAACATGTTCTCTGAACCTGTTGTTTGGTCCTTATGTTGCACTTTTTCTCCATAGCAGTCCACCAAACTACTGAGGCGTAAGTAAGTATTGGTCTATTCACGCTTCTGTAGAGCCAGTGGACGATCCTCCGATTCAGGCCCCATTTCGAGCCTAAGGCCCGTCTACATAGTGCCCAACATCTGTGAGTCTTCTCAGTACTCTCCTGAATGTGACACTTCCAATTAGGTATCTTATCCAAGATCACTCAGATCAAGATCATTTGGACCACCTTCGTCTTCCTCGTGAACGGACATAGTTCAGTCTTCTCTGGGTTAAAATTTGGACCCCTGGGTCTTGCCTTCTGCATATCTGGTTCGGATCCTTTCCCCTAAGAAGTATTTTAAGATCGTCTGCATAGCAGACGAGTTCAAATACCACCTCAGTCAGCATCCGTTTTAGGTTATTTATGGTGGTCACGCAAACGAGTGGCGATAAAATGCCCCCCTGTGGCGTGCCCTGTGCCACTTTCTCCCTTATATATATGTCATGGGACCCGCAATTTATCCACCTGCTCATAAGCATATGGTTTATCCAGTCTCTATGGACCGGGTCCACCCGGTACTGGTCTAACAATTGGATCAAAGCGTCGGTCCGATGGCTTCGAAAGATTCTTCTATTTTATGCACAACCTCGTGCAGGGCAGTGTCACCCGACCTTCCCTTGACATAGGTATGCTGTTTGTATTTGAGCAGTTCGCTGGATGTCCTACTCTTTGTCTCAATGCATTCCATGGTTTTGAGTAGAATGGACGTAAGGCTTATAAGCCTGTACACAGAAAAAATATATACCTAAATTTGACCATTAAACATTGTTTATTGCTTTAATCATTTTTTACATTGAAATTCGATATATTCATGTAGCATGGCAAGTGATTGGTAAAGAAGGTATATGCTGAACATATTTTTAATTGTACTAATTAAATTATTATTTAAGAGTATAAATTGTGTATTGACCTATTTTATATTGTGTGGCTTTTCCCGCTTATGTATCCTGAATTGAAGTGCGAATAAGTCAAATATATGTGTAGCGTCTATCACATACAGAAGTTGCGTGGCTAGACAAGAAAAATATCCAGAAAGGAGAAGTGTGGTTTTTATCTCTATACAAAATGTTATTTTGTTATTAAAGTTTTGAAGTAAAACAACTTTATTATGAACAAGTAAAAGCGTGCTAAGTTCGGCCGGGCCGAATCTTATATACCTTCCACCATGGATCGTATTTGTCGAGTTCTTTACCCGGCATCTCTTCTTAGGCAAAAAAGGATGTAAGAAAAGATTTGCTCTGCTATTAGAGCGATATCAAGATATGGTCCGGTTTGGACCACAATTATATTATATGTTGGAGACCTGTGTAAAATGTCAGCCAATTCGAATAAGAATTGCGCCTTTTGGGGGCTCAATAAGTAAAATAGAGAAATCGATTTATATGGGAGCTGTATCGGGCTATACACCGATTCAGACCATAATAAACACGTATGTTGATGGTCATGAGAGGATCCGTCGTACAAAATATCAGGGTAATCGGATAATAATTCCGACTTCTAGAGGCTCAAGAAATCAAGATCCCAGATCGGTTTATATGGCAGCTATATCAGGTTATGAAACGATTTGAACCTTATTTGACACAGTTGTTGAAAGTAAGAATAAAATACGTTATGCAAAATTTCAGCCAAATCGGATCGGAATTGCGCCCTCTAGAAGCTCAAGAAGTCAAGTAGCCAGATCTGTTTATATGACAGCTATATCATGTTGTGAGCCGATTTGAACCATACTTGGCACATAACAAAACACGTCGTGCAAAATTTCATTCCAATCGGATAAGAATTGCGCATTCTAGAGGCTCAAGAATTCAAGACCCAAGATCGGTTTATATGGCAGCTATATCAAAATATGGACCGATATGGCCCATTTACAATACTAACCAACCTACACTAATTTCATTCCAATCGAATAAGAATTGCGCACTCTAAAGGCTCAAGAAGTCAAAATTTCATTCCAATCGAATAAGAATTGCGCACTCTAAAGGCTCAAGAAGTCAAGAAGTCAAGACCCAAGATCGGTTTATATGGCAGCTATATCAGGCTATGGACCGATTCGAACCATACTTGGCACAGTTGTTGGATTTCATAACAAAACTCGCCGTGCAAAATTTCATCCCAATCGGATAAGAATTGCGCACTCTAGAGGCTCAAGAAGTCAAGACCCAAGATCGGTTTATATGGCAGCTATATCAAAATATGGACCGATATGGCCCAGTTACAATACTAACCAACCTACACTAATAAGAAGTATTTGTGGAAAATTTCAAGCAGCTAGCTTTACTCCTTCGAAATGTCACGACGATCAAGAATATATATACTTTATGGGGTCTCAGACGAATATTTCGAGTAATTACAAACAGAATGACGAAATTAGTATACCCCCCATCCTATGGTGGAGGGTATAAAAAAGGAATGTCAAATTTGAAATAAATTTATCGAGATAAAGACTCTTTAATTGGATTTTTGAGTTTGTCATAAATCCAAATTACAGAATTGTTTATCAATAATATAATTTCCTTTATAGGTTTGATTTCAGCAAATTTTTTTTATTTAATGTACAAATTTCTTAATTGAACTTAGTTTTTCATTGTAGACTTTTGGTGTCGCATAACTTGCCTTGTCGAGCTATGGTATAAACACTACCCTTGCCTCCTGCCAGGCTTTCCCAGTATATGCAAGTCATAGGCACTCTGTGAAAATAGTGGCCCGAGCTGTATTAACTAAAACAAGTTTAAATGTGAGTAGTTCGGCCTGGCCTTAATTGTTATTAAATAGTATAAATTGTGCATTGATCAAGATTATATCGTGTTCTCTTTAAACCCCATGTAGTGCGAAAAGAAGTGAGAATGAGTCAAATATGTGTCTCAATTATATTATATACAGACATAAAGTAGTGTGGCTAGATAAAAATAAGTAAAAGCGTGCTGAGTTCGACCGGGCCGAATATTGGAACCCTCCACCATGGATTCCGCTAAAATATGGGAGCATACCTGGTTATAGACCGATTTGGACCGTACTTGGAACAGTTGTTGAGAGTCATAACAGAACCGCTATCGTGGTTTCAATAGACGAACGGACATGGCTAGTTCAACTCAGAATGTCGAGACGATCAAGAATTTATATACTTTATGGGGTTCTAGAGCAATATTTCGTGGTGTTACAAACAAAATGACTAGATTAGTATACACCCATCCTATGGTGGTGGGTATAAAAATATATCAAGAAATGTAGAAAGTGTATGTGGTTTATCTCTCCTTACAATACGATTTATTAAATTATAAATTCAAAAATTCAGAGTAAATAAATAATTATTGCTACGCTAAAATAGTGGAAAGCGCTAAAAATTTTAATGTGAACAAAAAGAATGTAAAAATTTCATGAGCAACAAAATTGGACATTGTTGAAAGTGAACGGGTTATTTATTAATATTATTAATATTATTTTATTTTAATAGTTTATTATCCGATTATATTGACTTGGAAACGGGCGCCAGATTTCGTGGTATTGCAAAATGCAAAGATTGGTATTTATTACGATTCATTTTCAAAATGTACGTAAATTAACTTGGTACTGTAGTACTCATTACATAATGGAAACGACAATATTTCTTCTTTTTTCGATGCCTGGGATCATTAAACAATAGAAATATACATATTTTTGAGCAATATATTTCAAGTATTATGGACAATCCAATGAATTCATTCATTCGAAAAATATCAATTAGAATTTATTTTTATGATACAAATTCGTTTATAGGACCGATTTCAGCCAATTTCTTATTCTTTCTTATTTGAACCTAATTTTTAATTTCTTCTATGCAGGCTTCACGTCAAATCGGGCGATTGGTTTATATGGGAACTATATCATGTTATAGACTTATTTGGTACTTGGCCAAGCTGATTGGAAGTCATAACGACACACTCTGTGCAAATTTTCGGCCAAATCGGATAACAATTGGAGCTTCTAGGAGTTCAAGAAGTCAAATCAGGAGATCAGTCAATATGACAGTTATATACGAATTTTACCCGATCTGGACTATACTCAACACGGATGTCAAGGAGTGTAATAAAACTAAATAATCAAAATTTTTACGAAATCAGTTTATCAATGCACATTTTATTGACTCAATATCTCAAATCGGGAGTTCACTCTATATGGCAGCTTTAACTCAATTTTCCATATTTCAACGAAATCACATTAAAAATACGCCTTTTATGTGAGCTCAGGAAGGGAGATCGCGAGATCGGTATATGTATATATAGCCCATCTTCGATCGTAACCCGCCTACGATAAAAAAGTATCGTTGCAAAATTTCTGCTCTATGTCTTTATTTTAAAGGCTATAGCGTGAGACGGAGAGATGCATGGACATCGTTAAGTCGTTTTAAATTTTACGACGATCAAGAATATACATATGTGCTTTGTAGGTTCGGAAATGGATGTTTCGATGCATTGCAAACGGAATGAAAAAATTAATAAACGGCTTACTTTGTTGGTGGGTATAAAAACGTTTTTTAATCTTTAGCCACCCTTTTCATTGATAACGGACAATAAGTACTTTTTGTCTATTTAAACCTGTTTAAGCAACCATAAGGAAATAAGTATGTTACTCTCTTTTTATACCCTCCACCATAGGATGGGGGGTATACTAATTTCATCATTCTGTTGTTTCGTCTGAGACCCCATAAAGTATATATATTCTTGATCGTCGTGACATTTTATGTCGATCTAGCAATGTCCGTCCGTCTGTCTGTCGAAAGCACGCTAACTTCCGAAGGAGTAAAGCTAGTCGCTTAAAATTTTGCACAAATACTTCTTATTAGTGTAGGTCGGTTGGTATTGTAAATGGGCCATATCGGTCTACGTTTTTATATAGCTGCCATATAAACCGATCTTGGGTCTTGACTTCTTGAGCCTCTAGAATGCGCAATTCTCTTCCGATTGGAATGAAATTTTGCACGACGTGTTTTATTATGATATCCAACAACTGTGTCAAGTATGGTTGAAATCGGTCCATAACCTGATAAAGCTGTCATATAAAGCAATCTTGGGTCTTGACTTCTTGAGCCTCTAGAGGGCGCAATTCTTATCCAAATTGAATGAATTTTGGCACAACGTGTTTTGTTATGATATCCAACAACTGTGCCAAGTATAGTTCAAATCGGTCCATAACCTGATATAGCTGTCATATAAACCGATCTTGGGTCTTGACTTTTTGAGCCTCTAGAGGGCGCAATTCTTATCCGATTGGAATGAAATTTTGCACGACATGTTTTGTTATGATATCCAACAATTGTAGCAGGTATGGTTCAAATCGGTCTATAACCTGATATAGCTGTCATATAAACCGATCTTGGGTCTTGACTTCTTGAGCTTCTAGAGGGCGCAATTCTTATTCGATTTGAATGAATTTTGGCAAGACGTGTTTTGTTATGATATCTAACAACTGTGCCATGTATGGTTCAAATCGGTCCATAACCTGATATAGCTGTCATATAAATCGATCTGGGATCTTGATTTCTTGAGCCTCTAGAGGTCGCAATTATTATCCGATTTGCCTGAAATTTTGTACGACGTATTCTCTCATGACCATCAACATACGTATTTATTATGGCCTGAATCGGTCTATAGCCCGATACAGCTCCCATATAAATCGATCTCTCTATTTTACTTCTTGAGCTCCCAAAGGGCGCAATTCTTATTCGAATTGGCTGACATTTTACGCAGGTCTCCAACATATAATTTAATTGTGGTCCAAACCGGACCATATCTTGATATCGCTCTAATAGCAGAGCAAATCTTTTCTTATATCCTTTTTTGCCTAAGAAGAGATGTCGGAAAAAGAACTAGACAAATGCGATCCATGGTGGAGGGTATATAAGATTCGGCCCGGCCGACAACATCCAGTGCGTATAAATAATTAAATTATATGTTGGGGACCTGTGTAAATCTTCAGCCAATTCGAATAAGAATTGCGCCCTTTGGCTATAGACCTATTCAGACCATAATTAACACGTATGTTGATTGTCATGAGAGTATCCGTTGTACAAAATTTCAAATCGGATAATTGCGACCTCTAGATGCTCAAGAAGTCAAGATCCCAGGTCCGTTTATAATGTAACTATATCAGGTTGTAGACTAATTTCAACCATATTTAGCACAGTTTTTAGAAATTATTACAAAACACGTCATGCAAAATTTCAGCCAAATCGGACGAGAATTGCACGCTCTAGGCTTAAGAAGACAAGTTTCAAGATCGGTTTATATCAGGTTATGGAACGATTTGAACCATACTTAGCATAGTTGTTCAAAGTCATAGCGAAACACGTCGTGCAAATTTCAGCCAAATCGGGTAAGAATTGCGTCCTCTAGAGACTCAAGAAGTCAAGACTCCAGATCGGTTTATATGACAGCTATATCAGGTTATGGACCGATTTCAACCATATATGGCGCAGTTGTTGCGCCCTCTTGTGTTTCAAGAAGTCAAGTTTGGTTTATTTGGCAGCTATATAAAAACATGAACCGATATGGCCCATTTACAATCCCAACTGACCTACACTAATAAGAAGAATTTGTGCAAAATTTGAAGCGGCTAGTTTTACTCCTTTGAAAGTTAGCGTGCTTTCGACAGACAGACGGACGGACGGTCACAAGGACGGACGGACACACGGACGGAAAGACGGACGTACATGGATCGACTTAAAATGTCATGACGATCAAGAATTTATGTACTTTATGGGGTCTCAGACGAATATTTCGAGAAGTTACATACAGAATGTCGAAATTAGTATACCCCCATCCTATGGTGGAGGAATGTCGAAATTAGTATACCCCCATCCTATGGTGGAGGATATAAAAACGACCAAACGGGTGCATTCAGTTTTAACAGTGCGTGTCTTTACTGTGTATCATGCTTTACATGGTGGAAAATTTTCATATTAATGTCTTATAAACTTTTTGTTAATATTTAATTTTAATTCCGATTTTTTTTTTTTAAGTTAAGGGCAGCTAATATCTTAAAATGCGTTTCAGTGGAAAATCGATTTTTGACTTAAGGGGTACTGTACACGTACATGAGCGATATGAGTAGTTGTTTACTTTTTTAATTAATTAGTGGCTTTTATATCCACAACCAATGGATGGGGTATACTAAGCTAGTCATTCCGTTTGTAACACCTCGAAAAATTGATCTGCGACCCCATAAAGATAAATTGGTAATTGTATCATAGATGCGTTTTTGCTATTAATGCGATTCAAATACAACATACCAATGCACGGCCCTTGAAGCCATCACACCTAATATGGTTGAAAAGTCGTCTAACCAAAGACGAAACGCGTCCCATAGTAGTTAGTGTGTGTTGCTTTATGGCAATAATCCAACTTCTTTTGACTTTTACTGGGCTTTTAAAAATAATCTCTGTCTTTGGACAATTTTTCACTAGACAATTTTTCGCTGGGCCCGAGGTTCCCATATAAACCGATCTCCGGATTTGTCTTCTTGAGCCTCTGGAAGCCGCAATTTTTGTCCAATTTGGCTGAAATTTTACACGCAGTGTTCCGTTATAACTTCCAACAACTGCGTAAGTACGGTCTAAATCGGTCTATAACCTGATATAGCTCCCATATAAACCGATCTCCCGATTTGACTTCTGGAGCCCCTGGAAGACGCAATTTTTGTCCGAGGTGTTCTTTAATGACTTCCAACAACTGCGCCAAGTACGGTCTATAACCTGATATAACCTGATATAAACCAATCGCCCGATTTGAATTCTTGAACTCTTACAAGCCGTAATTTTTGTCCGATGTGGCTAAAACTAGCCAGCGTTTTGTCATGACTTTCAACTACTGTGCCAGGTACGGTTAAAATCGGTCTATAACCTGATATACCTCCCATGTAAACATGTCTCTCGATCATCCTTGTTCGGTTCGGCTTTAATTTTTGCTGGTTTGACAGAAGTTTGGAATGTAGAATAAAATTATGCCCTACAACTTAATTTATTTTATATAAATTTTTAGCGGAATCCGGTGGTGGTTCCCTAGATTCGGCCGGGTCGAACTTAGCACGCTTTTACTTGTTAATTTTAGGAGGTACTGTTATGCCTCATATTTAAAACTCAAAAAGCAGGACAAAAGCGATTTTAAGTGTTTTTCACGCATCAAAGAAGCTGTGTTGGACAACGAATGTCCAGTTTTTTAAAATTTTCTCAAGGAAAATCTTTCGGAACAGATATCCTTAGGAATTCAAGGAAAAATTATTCAGTTTTACCAGTTTTTTTTTATACCCTCCACCATAAGATGGGGGGTATACTAATTTCGTCATTCTGTTTGTAACTACTCGAAATATTCGTCTGGGACCCAATAAAGTATATATATTCTTGATCGTCGTGAAATTTTATGTCGATCTAGCCATGTCCGTCCGTCTGTCTGTCGAAAGCACGCTAACTTTCGAAGGAGTAAAGCTAGCCGCTTGAAATTTTGCACAAATACTTCTTATTAGTGTAGGTCGGTTGGTATTGTAAATGGGCCATATCGGTCCATGTTTTGATATAGCTGCCATATAAACCGATCTTGGGTCTTGACTTCTTGAGCCTCTAGCGTGCGCAATTCTTATCCGATTGGAATGAAATTTTGCATAACGTGTTTTGCTATGATATCCAACAACTGTGCTAAGTATGGTTCAAATCGGTCCATAACCTGATATAGCTGCCATATAAACCGATCTTGGGTCTTGACTTCTTGAGGCTCTAGCGTGCGCAATTCTTATCCGATTGGGATGAAATTTTGCACGAAGTGTTTTGTTATGATACCCAACAACTGTGCCAAGTATGGTTCAAATCGGTTCATAACCTGATATAGCTGTCATATAAACAGATCTGGGGATTTGATTTCTTGAGCTTCTGGAGGGCGCAATTCCTATCCGATTTGGCTGAAATTTTGCATGACGTATTTTATTTTTACTTTCAACAACTGTGTCAAATAAGGTTCAAATCGGTTCATAACCTGATATAGCTGCCATATAAACCGATCTGGGATCTTGACTTCTTGACCCCTAGAGGTCGCAATTATTATCCGATATGCCTGAAATTTTGTACGATGGATCCTCTCATGAACATCAACAAACGTGTTTATTATGGTCTGAATCGGTCTATAGCCCGATACAGATCCCATATAAATCGTTCTCTCTATTTTACTTCGTGAGTCCCAATGGGCGCAATTCTTATACGAATTGGCTGAAATTTTACACAGGTCTCCAACATATAATTTAATTGTGGTCCGAACCGGACCATATCTTGATATCGTTTTAATAGCAGAGCAACTCTTTTCTTATATCCTTTTTTGCCTAAGAAGAGATGCCGGGAAAAGAACTCGACAAATGCGATCCATGGTGGAGGGTATATAAGATTCGGCCCGGCCGAACTTAGCACGCTTTTACTTGTTTTAAATAGATTTTGCAGTTAGTAAAGGATCCTTTTTAATGATCCTTATTTTTGGTTAGTTCACAGACCGCGAACAACCACTTAGCGTTCGTGGTCTGTCAGCCTCAGGGATCCGGAGAGGGTAAATTTTTTCCGCACCAGCCAAGTTTTTGTCGAGCCCGCTCCCTTATTAAATCAAATTGATTGATTAATAATCTAGTCATCCGGTTTGTAAAATCTTTAAATTTTGATACATTGCCCTACAAAGTATATATATTCTTCATCTACTTGACATTCTAAGTCGATCTAGCCCAGTCCACCCGTCTGTGGAAATCACTATAGAAAGATATCCGCTTAACATTTTTGCAAAGAGATTTCTTATTGATGTTGGTCGTTGGGATTCTGATTTGGCTTTAGTTACCATAGAAAGTAAGTTTCTTGAGCCCCTAGAACCCGCAATTGTTATGCGATGCATGCAGTGTTCTATCTCGACTTACAACAACTGTTACAAGTACGGTCCAAATCTATTTCTAATTGGTTATAGGTCCCATATAAATCGATCACCAATTTGACATTTTGATGATAGAATCCATGGTGGTGGGTTTACAAGATTCAGCCCGGCCTTATTTAGTACCTTATGACTTGTTAAATTTTCTGGTAAATTTACATACTGTTATAGGACACGTGATAAATAAATTATACCCTACACCACTACTGTGGTACAGGGTATTATAAATTAGTGAATAGGTTTCTAACACCCAAAAGGAAGAGAGATAAACCCATTGATAAGTATACTGATCGGCTCAGAATCACTTTCTGATTCGATTTAGCTTTGTCCGTCTGTCCATGTTAATTTGTGTACAAACTACAGGTCGCAATTTTCATCCGATCGTCTTCAAATTTGGTATAGGCATGTTTTCCGGCCTAGAGCCAAAGCCTATTGAAATTGGAAAAAATCGGTTCAGATTTGGATATAGCTCCCATATATATGTTCGTCCGATTTTGGGCAAACTGCAATTAAATGATCATTTGTTAACCGATTCTGTCGAAATTTGGCAGAAAGGATTTTCTTATGACTCTCGAAATTACAGGTGAATTTCATAGAAATAATTTCAGATTTAGGTATAGTATACATATATATATATATCGCCCGATTTTCACTCCTAGACCCACTGCAAGCGCATTTATTGACCAATCTTCCCAAAATTTTGTACAACCAATCTTGCCAACATTTTGCACAACGCTTTTCTCGACGAGTACCACATTGTCTGAGAAGTTTGCTCGAAATCGGTTTAGAATTAGATATAGCTACCATATATATGTTCGTCAAATTTTCGGTAATTTGCTATAATGTTGTTATTTGTGAACCGTAGTTATTACACTTTTAATATATTTGCTCGCAATGTGTTACGGATTATTTAACAACCCATCTGAAAATATACGGCGAGGTCCATCAAAATTGTTTCAGAATTAGACATATCTCCCACTTTGTACCTATAGGGAAGGTGTAGGTATTTTAAAGTCGGCACCTAGTAATAGCCCAGTCTTCCCAAACTACGGTCTCTCCGACAGGATTTTCATCGTCCTACCGTCAAGCGAGGCTACGAAAAGATTCGAAAATAGTCTAACATTTTTGGATGCAAAAAATTTCTGTTTAAGCGGAAGTAATTAACAAAGGCCACCGCAGCGCAGAGGTTAGCGAATCCTGGCGAGATCATCAGAAAAAAATTTTCAGCGATGGTTTTCCCCTCCTAATGCTGGCAACATTTGCGGGGTACTATGCCATGTAAAACATCTTTCCAAAGTGTTGTCGCACTGCGGCACGCCGTTCGGACTCGGCTATAAAAAGGAGGACCCTTATCATTGAGCTTGAACTTGAATCGGACTGCACTCATTGATATGTGAGAAGTCTGCCCCTGTTCCTTAGTGGAATGTTCATGGGCAAAATTTGCAATTTGCAATTAACAAAGTGGTGAAAAGTAGACTCAGGTTTTTTACCTGGTTCCGGGTGTTTAAACTAATTTTCTTCTGCACAGAAAAATGCTCTACAGTCAATGCATCGAAAACACAGAGAAATTAGAACGTGTGTGAAATTTGTACGGGTGGTAGACAAAATATCACGTAGAAAGCTTCGTTTGTGTGTATTTGCTTTTTTAGGTGGTTTTTGCAATCACCAGAACTTTGTATGGCTTTTCTATGGACTTTTTCTGATATTAAATGTATGCCTAGACAAGAAATTATTTTGAATTCTAATCTCGGCGACGTGGGATTGAAAATTATGTTTTATGTGCAAAACATTAAATTTGCGCGTTTATGTGTTTGTCAATCTAACGAACCAGATAATTAAATTCACAAGGTTAAATTTAGGAACTGATTACGTGTTATTGGCGCTTTATTGAACATATGCACATATGCCATGGACCAGGTACTTGTGTCAGAATATTACATATTCTAGCCCGAAGTCATTGCTTTGTACTTTTCGTTATAATGAAAACATATGAATATAAATTGTATAAATTTCGATTAATGCTGACAATAAATTTGTGTAAACGTAGCACACGAAACCCATAACCATTTCCCAGCTACACCTATCCCCGTCATTGTGTAGTCGCATTCAGGACTTATAGAAATCTATGAAACAGAAACTCCAGCAATGAATGAAGCAAAGGACGTTCGAGCGTTCAGAAACAAAATGCCATTGGCAATGGCAATGCCAATGGCAGGAGAAGGAGAACGAAACAAATCTAAAATGTACTGAAAACCAATAAATTCAATTACACCTGAGAATGCATAAAAATGGCACTTAAAATTAAATGAACCATAAAAAAATGCACCTACCCGTATATCCGTAAATACTTTCGGTAACGGGAACGGATGTACGTGAGCTCCTGTTCACGTCTCTTGCATACAATTTCACATCCCCCAACATTTACCACTTCAATGAGGAGCGGTAGCAAATGGACATTCACATATTCTAATATCTGTGAGAGTATAGGTATAGGCATTGCTGCGACTAACCAGCATGATATTAATAACTCAAATAAAATTTGTAAATTGAAGATATCCTTAAAGAAATAATGTCTGCTAAGGAACATGACAATGATTTTATGACTAAATTAAAAAAAAAAAAAAAAAAACAATTGAAAGGATCCTAAATTCGGCCGGGCCGAATCTTAAGAGTATATACCCTTCGCCACGGATCGCATTTGTCAAGTTCTTTGCCCGGCAAACAAAGTATTATTGATAAGAACTGCTATGCTATTGCAACTATTTAAGGTTATGAACCGATTCGGGCCGTACTTGGAAGTCGGAGAACATAGAAGATGACATTGTGCAAAATTTTAACCAAATCGGATAAGAATTGCCCCCTATAGGGACTCAAGAAGTAATTTTGGGAGATTGGTTTATATGGGAGCTCTATCAGGTTATGGATCAATTGTACACTGTGAAAAATTTCAGAGAAATCGGAAATGGAGGATTAAGAAGTACTATGGTGAGATCGGTTTATATGGAAGCTATCTCTAAATATGAACCAATATGGCCTATTTACGACGTACACTAATAGGAAGTATTTCAAGTAGTTTATATGATCTTATACAAATATTTCGATGTGTCACAAATGGAATGACGAGGTTAGTGTACCACTATACTCGATGGTGGGGGTATAAAAAATTTTATAGAAAATGGTTTTAACCCATAATACAAGGAAATATATAATCGGTAAATCATACTAATTTGTAAATTATTTAATAGTATAACTCGTTTCGCCATATCGAGCGTCATAGGCCCTCTGTACTTAAGCAAGAACCGGTGTTGACTAGCCTTTCATTTTGACTCTCCATTCTACACCACTGATAGTTCACGACTACAGTTGAAGCTACGACCAAGTAAGAAAACTATTAAGTCTGTTAAAATCAGGCATGATAACTGCGCTTCAAAGCCTAATTACAGAAGGGCCTATCTTATATATAACAAGTAAAAAGGCATTAAGTTCGGCTGGGCCGAACTTTGGATACCCACCACCTCGGGTATATATGTAAACCGCCTTTCATCAAAATTCATTCAGTTATATTAAAATATGTTCCAATTTGGACCAAATACTAATAAGTACAGTAAATATATCTAAAAATAAACCGATCTGAACCATATACGACACGGATGTCGAAAAGCCTAACATAAGACTTTGTCAAATTTCAGTGATATCGGATTATAAATGCGAATTTTATGGGGCCAAGACTTTAAATCGAGATATCGGTTTACATGGCAGCTATATCCAAATCTGGACCGATTTGGGCAAAGTTGCATAAAAATATCGAAGAGCTTAACTTAAAGCACTGTCCAACATTTGAGCGAAATCGGACAATAAATGCCTCTTTTATGGGCCCAAACCCTTAAATCGAGAGATCGGTCTATATGGCAGCTTTATTCAAATCTAGACCGATCTGGGCAAAATTGAAGACGGACGTCGAAGAGCCTAACTAAACTCACTGTCTCAAATTTCAGCGATATAGACAATAAATGCGTCTTTTATGGCCCCAAAACCTAAAAATAGATATCAGTCTATATGGCAGCTATATCCAAATCTGGACCGATCTATGCGATATTGCAAAAGTATGTCTAGGGGCTTAATTTAACTCACTGTCCCGAATTTCAGCGACATCGGACCATAAATGAGCATTTTATGGGCCCAAAACCTTAAATCAGGAAACCGGTCTATATGGCAGCTATATCCAAATCTGAACCGATCTGGGCCAAATTGAAGACGGATATCGAAGAGCCTAAGACAACTCACTGTCCCAAACTTCACCAAAATCGGATAATAAATGTGGCTTTTATGGGCCTAAGACCCCAAATCGGAGGATCGGTCTATATGGCAGCTATATCCAAATCTGGACCGATCTGGGCCAAATTGACGAAGGGCCTAGCACAATTCACTGTCTCGAATTTCATCAAAATCGGATAATAAATATGGCTTTTGTGGGCCTAAAACCCGAAATCGGAGGATCGGTCTATATGGCAGCTATATCCCAATCTAACCGATCTGGTCCAAATTAACGAAGGAAGTTGAAGGGCCTAACACAAATCCCTGTCCCAAATTTCAGCGAAATCGGATAATAAATGTGGCTTTTATGGGCCTTAGACCCTAAATCGGAGGATCGGTCTATATGGCAGCTATATCCAAATCTGGACCGATCTGAGCCAAATTGACGAAGAATGTCGAAGGGTCTAACACAACTCACTGTCCCAAATTTTATTAAAATCGGATAATAAATGTAGCTTTTATGGGCCTAAGACCCTAAATCGGAGTATCGGTCTATATGGGGGCTATATCAAGATATAGTCCGATATAGCCCATCTTCGAACTTAACCTGCTTATGGACAAAAAAAGAATCTGTGCAAAATTTCAGCTCAATATCTCTATTTTTAAAGACTGTAGCGTGATTTCAACAGACAGACGGCCGTCCGTCTGTCTGTTGAAATGTTTAGATCGTCTTAGATTTTTACGCTGATCAAGAATATATATACTTTATAGGGTCGGAAATGGATATTTCGATGTGTTGCAAACGGAATGACAAAATGAATATACCCCCATCCTTCGGTGGTGGGTATAAAAATCAATTTGTGTTTGTTCGTAGGTTTGTTTGTTTGTATGTTTGTGTGTTCCTTATAGACTCCGAAACGGCTGAACCGATTTTCTTGAAATTTTCACAGATGGTGCATAATGACCCCGTGGTGAAAATAGGGTACTACATTTTTTGATATCGGAAGGGGGGCGGACCCTCCCCGCCAGATCTCGGAGATGGGTGGTGCGATTTAAGCGAATAGTAGTACCCTAAAAATAAAAATTTGGTATCCAAATTTCGGATGGGGCACTTAGGGGGGCTGCCCCACACTAAAACCTACCAAACATATATTACGACCAATCTCGGCAATATGGGACTCAAATGAAAGGTATTTTAGAGAAGAAAACGTATCTGATATCCAATTGTCGGACCAAGTGCTAGGGCGACCACCCCAAGCCCCAAAACACCCCTAAATTGGACTTATTTACCGACCATGGCAACATGGAACTCAAATAAAAGGTATTTGCGAGTAGAATACGAATCTGATATCCAAATGTGGGACCACGTTTCTGGGGGTCCACCCCTTTCCCAAAACACCCCCCAAACAGGACTTATTTACTAACCATGGGAATATGGGGCTTAAATAAAAGGTATTTGAGTGTAGAATACGAATCTGATATCCAAATATGGGACCAAGTGTTTGGGGGGCCCCCTCTCACCAAAAACATCCCCCAAAGGGGACAAATTTACGACCATAGCAATATGGGGCTAAAATGAAATGTCTTTGGGAGTAAAGCACGAATTTGATATCAATATTCGGGAAAGTGTCTACGAGGCCACGCCACCCCCACAACACCACCCAAATAGTAAGTATTTTCTGACTTTTGCAATATGAGGCTATATATTTTCAAGGTCAACTCACTGAGTGGCCACCCATCCCTCAAAACACCCCCCAAGCCGGTCACGTTTGCCGACTATGGAAATATGGGGCTCAAATTAAAGGTATGTGGGAGAAGACCATGTATCTGACATCAAGATTAGGGGCCAACTGTCTAGCGGACGTCCCACCACCATAACAACCTTCAAATAAGACGTATTTGCTCACCAAGCAATTTTGGTCTTAAGGAGAGTGGAGCTAAATATTTATAGTTTCTAGGGCCAAAAGCCCAAACCGAACATATTTGCCGACTCTTTCAATATGGAGTTTAAATGAAATTAGAAAACGAATTTGATATCCAATTTTGAGGCCAATGGCAATATGGGGTTCAAATAAATGATATATAGATGTATGAGAATAGAGCACGTTGCTGATATATTTTCTGGGCTTAGTGTTTGGGGGACCAACCCAATCCCCAAAACACCCCTAAATCTGGGATATTTAACGACCATGTCAATGTGGAGCTTAAATTTAATGTATTGGGAGGTAGAGTACACAATTGATACCCACTTTCGGCGCCAATTTTCTGGGGGTCTACCCCTTCCCCAAAATAACCCACAAAAAGCAATTTTTTACTGACCATCGTAATATGGGTCAATTAAAGGTATATGGGATTATAATTTGATATCAAAATGTAGGACCATTTATTTAGGGCATCACCCTTTCCCCAAAACACGCCCCAAAAGGTAAAAATGTTTCGACCATGCCAATATGTGGCTTAAATGAAAGGTATTAGAGATTAGAAAACGAGTTTGATAACCTATTTTCGGGCCATGTGTTTGGGGGACGCCTCATCGTGTAAACTACCCAAAACCGATGGCAATTAGCGATATACTATTTTCGTAGCATGGTACTCCACTAAAAGCTCTTTAATTGTCGAAAATAAATATTCCAAGAAAAATTTTGTTGCATATAAAGTAAAAGAAGGTACAGCGAAGCGGGTCAGCTAGTTAAACATATTATTATTCTATAGAATAAAGGCGCATCGCCTGCAAGTTCATCCCATAGCTTGAAAGTTCGATGCTCAATGCGAAGATGACTTAAAACAATACTTAAAAGACGTTCAGTTACGTACATTGGGGCAAAAATCTAATTGTTTTATAATGCAGCTGAACACCTGTCAATTCAAATCGATTCAGAATTAGATATTTGGTCTATAAATAAATATTGCTCTATTTACACTTTTAGGGTAGATGTAGTCTGCTCCGATGGGCTTTGCCTTTCTGGTTATCTATGAATTTGAATTTGAATTCGATACTTCAACTTAAACTTATTTTCTCCAACACAAATGAATCACTTTGTGTTCTTCCTGCGGCTTGGCCAACGGTCTTCCATATGACAGATGTCGTATGATTTATATGGAACCCATTGAGTGCCACGGTGTTATAATCTCAACATTTTAAATTAATCATAACAACTTTTTAAATCAACTTCTTTAAGAAATCATTATTTGATCATTCAGCAGAATTCTTAAAAAAAAAAAACTCAAGCATTCTATGGGACTTATCATAATAATAATTTTTTATGTAGGTCCATTAACTATATATTTACTTCTCAGAACTGCAATTGTGTACCATTATACCTCTTGCTAATATTGCACAATATTTCTGCAATTCCTTTACGTACAGGGTGCGTCAGAGAAACTTACTTATTTGAAAGCTGAATATGTACTTCAGTTTTTGTTTTATTTTTTTATACCCTCCACCTTAAGATGGGGGGTATACTAATTTCGTCATTCTGTTTGTAACTACTCGAAATATTCGTCTGAGACCCCATAAAGTATATATATTCTTGATCGTCGCAACATTCTATGTCGATCTAGCCATGTCCGTCCGTCTGTCCGTCCGTCCGTCCGTCCGTCTGTCTGTCGAAAGCATGCTAACTTCCGAAGGAGTAAAGCTAGCCGCTTGAAATTTTGCACAAATACTTCTTATTAGTGTAGGTCGGTTGGTATTGTAAATGGGCCATATCGGTCCATGTTTTGATATAGCTGCCATATAAACCGATCTTGGGTCTTGACTTCTTGAGCCTCTACAGTGCGCAATTCTTATCCGATTGGAATGAAATTTTGCACGACGTGTTTTATTATGATATCCAACAACTGCGCCAAGTATAGTTCAAATCGGTCCATAACCTGATATAGCTGCCATATAAACCGATCTTGGGTCTTGACTTCTTGAGCCTCTAGCGTGCGCAATTCTTATCCGATCAGAATGAAATTTTGCACGACGTGCTTTGTTATTATATCCAACAACTGTGTCAAGTATGGTTCAAATCGGTTCATAACCTGATATAGCTGCAATATAAACCGATCTTGGGTTTTGACTTCTTGAGCCTCTAGAGTGCGCAATTCTTATCCGATTGAAATGAAATTTTGCACGACATGTTTTGTTATTATATCCAACAACTTTGCCAAGTATGGTTCAAATCGGCCCATAACCTGATAAAGCTGCCATATAAACCGATCTTGGGTCCTGACGTTTTGAGCCTCTAGAGGGCGCAATTCTTATCCGAATGGAATGGAATTTCGCACGAAGTGTTTTGTTATGATACCCAACAACTGTGCCAAGTATGGTTTGAATCGGTTCATAACCTGATATAGCTGCCATATAAACCGATCTTGGGTCATGACTTCTTGAGCCTCTAGAGGGCACAATTCTTATCCGATTTGAATGAATTTTTGCACGAAGTATTTCGTTATGATATCCAACAACTGTGCCAAATATGGTTGAAATCGGTCCATAACCTGATATAGCTGTCATATAAACAGATCTGGGGATTTGACTTCTTGAGCTTTTAGAGGGCGCAATTCCTATCCGATTTGGCTGAAATTTTGCATGACGTATTTTATTTTTACTTTCAACAACTGTGTCAAATAAGGTTCAAATCGGTTCATAACCTGATATAGCTGCCATATAAACCGATCTGGGATCTTGACTTCTTGAGCCCTAGAGGTCGCAATTATTATCCGATATGCCTGAAATTTTGTACGACGGATCCTCTCATGACCATCAACAAACGTGTTTATTATGGTCTGAATCGGTCTATAGCCCGATACAGATCCCATATAAATCGTTCTCTCTATGTTACTTCGTGAGCCCCAATGGGCCCAATTCTTATACGAATTGGCTGAAATTTTACATAGGTCTCCAACATATAATTTAATTGTGGTCCGAACCGGACCATATCTTGATATCGTTTTAATAGCAGAGCAACTCTTTTCTTATATCCTTTTTTGCCTAAGAAGAGATGCCGGGAAAAGAACTCGACAAATGCGATCCATGGTGGAGGGTATATAAGATTCGGCCCGGCCGAACTTAGCACGCTTTTACTTGTTTTTATTTGAGAATAAATATAAAAAAATATAAATTGCGCCCCATTGCGTCTACAGCGATTTAATCGATTTTTGATTTCTTAAAAAATTGATCGCACACCAGACAGTAACTCATTCCCAATGAAGTGGCTTCTGGTGACGTTCGCGCGGATTTACCTCATCCAATAACGCATGTTTTGCTTGTCGACGCAGCCGGGAATGTGACGCATTGGAAAAAACAACCGCAGGTTGTCAATCAGCATTTCACACGCATAATTGTGCAATAGCCAATTTATAGGATAGAAATTTAAGGTCTTGAAGGTCTTCGTCTAAAAGTGGTTTCAGAAATTCCTATAGCAGCTGCGTATTTTGCGAGCCGAACGCCGGAGAAAACGCACAAGTGATAGCCTCACTCCTTCGATATTTTCCGGAGTTCTGTTGGTCCTTCGAAGTCCATTTCTGGGTTTAGCAACACTTCCACACTCCGAAAATGAGTTAACACACGATAGAATCGAATTACGGCCAGGATTGATTCTGTGAGGCAACAAGTAAGTGACGGCAACAAGTGAGTGACCGTTGGAAAAGAAGCTCTCGACGGCGAAGACCCACTGCTCCCTTGACCAGAGAAACTAACTTGGGGACTTCCCCCTCCCGATAGGCCCCTCTTGACTGCCTCCCCGCCCAGCTCATCACTCGGAAGTTTTTTCAAATAAGTAAGTTTCTCTGGCGCACCCTGTACTTTGCCACTTTACTCTGTTAGATTTTCTCAAAGAATTTTAAAACCTAATTAACAGCTGAACAAGCATACACGCCATAGCCGTTGGAAGAAACCAAAATCAAATTAACAACACCTGTGTGAAAGGAGAAGGAAAGTGTGAACATAAATAATTTAACCCTTGTGAACATTTGACTACATTGAAATTTTTTCCCTTGACCAAACGACCACCAGCCACTAAGGACACGCACCTCTAAGGACTACACATGAGAGCAGGACTGGTATGCTGAAAAATATCATTAAATTATGCAGCCATTAACAGAGGAATGTCCAGCTTGGCCCGATTTCTGTCTATTTGTTTCTCGTAGTGTTTTTTTTCTTTTCTTCTCATTTCTCGTTGACTTGGTCCTTGCAATATCAAAAAAGAACGCTTCGACACACACACACACATGAGTTACGAAAGCAAAAAAAAATTAAACAAAACGACCGTGGAGAGGACAGATGAAAAGCATTTTTGGAGTGGTTGAAATGCTTTTAAACTAATGCCACAAACGCAGATGGCACTGGGAGATTGCGTTGTATGTGCATGTTCTTTTTTATGCTACCAATTTTTCTAATTTATGCTAAATTCCTGTATTTTCCTTTGTGAAGAGGAAGGCTTTTTCGTACTAAAGGAAAACGGTGAAAACACCAAGGGAACAAAATGGAAGGAAGCCGGGCAAAATGAAACCAAAACTAAATGAGAATACGAAGCCTTTATGCAATTTAAAGAGAAGAAAGGATTCCACATTTTGTGAATTGAAAAAGACTTGGTAACAAAATTAAATTACACCTTGAGCATTGTGTTTTTGCCGGAGCTATCGTCATCACCATAGTCGTCCTCGTATTACTCGATGTCCTCTCGTTTGCTGACTGCGTTTACAAAACCAAAAGGACGGACGGTCTGTGCTTAGACTGCTGCAAACAAAAGACCTAGCGAATAGAATTAGTAGAAACGCTTTGAGAGGAATGAATCCGCAGCAGGAAATGCCATAATTAGCAGATAAATTAGTAGTAAAGGAGACATTTACAAGTACACAGGCGTTAAGCCGGCGTCCATAACCTGATATAGCCGCCATATAAACCGAATTCCCGATTAGACTTCTTAAGCTTCTAGAGGACGCAACTATTTTCCAATTTGGTTGAAATTTTGTGGTATCGTTGTGGTATGATTTCCAACAACTGTGCCAAATATGGTCTAAATCGGTTAATAACCTTATATAGCGGCCATATAAACCGATCTCCCAATTTGACACTGTGAGCCACTGGAGGGCACAATTTTCAATCGATTTGCCTGAAATTTTGGAGGTGGCATTTTTTATGACTTCTAATAGCCGTGACAAGTACGGACCACATCGGTCAATAACTTGATGTAGCTCATATATAATTCGAAAAAGTCATTCAAGGAACTTGATAAATACGATCCACGCTATTACTTTTTGATGCACCAAAACTGGTAAATTACTTTGATTATCTTATAATTGCTTTAATAAATAGTTACTTTTATACCCTCCACCATAGGATGGGGGTATACTAATTTCGTCATTCTTTTTGTAACTCCTCAATATATCCGTTTAAGACCCCATAAAGTATATATATTCTTGATCGTCATGACATTTTAAGTCGATTCAATAATGTCCGTTCGAAAGAGTAAAGTTAGCCGCTTAAAAGTTTGCACAAATACTCATTAGTGTAGGTCCTTTGGGATTGTAAACGGGCCATATCGGTTCATGTTTTGATATATCTGCCATATACACCGATTTTGGGTCTTGACTTCTTGAGCCTCTATAGGGCGCAATTCTTAATCGAATTGGCTAAAATTTTACACAATAATTTTTACTATAGTCTCCAACTTTCCATTCAATTATGGTCAGAATTGGACCAAAACGTGATATAGCTCTAATAGCAGAGTAATTCTTTTCATCTATCCGGAAAAAGAACTCGACAAATGCGATCCAGGTGGAGGGTATATAATATTCTTATTAGTGTAGGTCGGTTGGTATACGGTTCATGTTTTGATATAGCTGCCATATAAACCGATCTTGGATCTTGACTTATTGAGCCTCTAGAGTGCGCAATTCTTATCCGATTGGAATGAAATTTTGCAAGAAGTATTTTTTATGATATCCAATAACTGTGCCATGTATGGTTCAAATCGGTTCATAACCTGATATAGCTGTCATATAAACAGATCTAGGGACTTGGCTTCTTGAGCTTCTAGAGGGCGCAATTCCTATCCGATTTAGCTGAAATTTTTGGATGACGTATTATATTCTTACTTTCAACAACTGTGTCAAATAAGGTTCAAATCGGTTCATAACCCGATATTGCTGCCATATAAACCGATCTGGGATCTTGACTGCTTGAGCCTCCAGAGGTCGCAATTATTATCCGATTTGCCTGAAAATCGGATCCTCTCATGACCATCAACATACGTGTTTATTATGGTCTGAATCGGTCTATAGCCAGATATAGCTCCCATATAAATCGATCTCTCTATTTTACTTCTTGAGCACCCAAAGGGCGCAATTCTTATTCGAATTGGCTGACATTTTACACAGGTCTCCAACATATAATTTAATTGTGGTCCAAACCAGATAATATCTTGATATCGCTCTAATGGCAGAGCAAATCTTTTCTTATATCCTTTTTTGCCTAAGAAGAGATGCCGGGAAAAGAACTCGACAAATGCGATCCATGGTGGAGGGTATATAAGATTCGGCCCGGCCGAAATTAGCACGCTTTTACTTGATATATATAGAACCTTTGTCTAAATCTGGTCAGACTTTAATTTTGTATACCTATTGAATAATGTTATATAACCTTACAAGATTTTCTTACAGTCGGATCTAAATTGTGGCTACTGAAATCTTAAAAGCGCATTCGGCAAAAATATATATGATGCATTCTCTGAAAAGAAGTTTGTATTTTTTGGCAATTATATATGTTTAAAACATTTAAAAACTAAAAGAAAGAGCATGATTTTAGGTCCGTGTAATGTAGATTTAGGCTAGGTAATAGTGGCAGTCCTTTACAGACTCACTTAGACAATTTTAAGTCCATTGCGATACCACAGTAGCGACAGACCAAGGCTCCTGGCGGGAATCGAACCCACGACCCCTGCACTGGTAATCCAAGCATGCTATCAACTCGGCTACCGGGGCGCCCTTAATGCAGGTTTGCCATACTGTCATTAATCATAGTTTTCAAAAAAATTATTTTGGAGCCGTTATAACTTTTAAATAAACTCACAAAGAGCCTTTCTGTAAAATATCCTAAATTTTAAAACAAAAAAAAATATTTTTTTTCCAAATTTCAAATTTGTAACACTTTATGCCCTCCCTCGATTTTTTTCAACCATACCTCAAAATATTCCTTATTTCATCACCTTTCCGCCCTATAAAGGCAAAGTTGGGACAGCCGTGTTTAAATGAGCTACAAATTAATTTACCATCTGAGCCCAACATTCTTAATGTTCTTCCGATTGTGTTTATTTACCGATTCTCACGAAATTTTGCACGAGACATTTTCTTATGAGTTCGGACATATCTGGTTAATTTTATAGAAATCGGTTTAGATTTGGATAAAGCTTCCTTATGTATGTCCGGCCGATTTGGATTAAAATGGCAATAATTTGGTCATTTATTTACCGTTTCTAACGAATATTTGGCATTAACGATTGTCTTTTGACTCCCGACACCACTGATGGATTTCATGGAAATCGGTTCCGAGCCACTTTTGATTTAGGGTGGTGTTTTTGGGGATCTTAGGTTTAGGTATAATCGAAAGATCAGTTTATATGGGTGCTATATCAGGTTATAGACCGATTTGCACAATATTTGACTTGTATGCTGGCGGTGCACCTGCAAATATCAGGTTATGAACCGATTAAGACCATACTTGGCATTTGTGTTGCAGACAAAACAAAATGCTTAACGTAAAATTTCAGTCAAATCGGATAATAATTGCGCCCGGAGGAGGTCAATTCAATTGGAGGAAGTCAATTCAACGCCCAACGCTAATGTAGGCGTGGCATAGATCATACTGACTTCATATTTTATCAGCGTCGTCTTGATGCTCCTACAGTCGCTTGTGCAAAATCTTAAATTCCTAGCTGCATCCTATGATTTGTTGCCTCTAAAACCCCACATTTGGCCCATAGTGCATTGGTTTGAAGGTTTAGAAAAATCTCTGTTCAATTATATTGCTCTACTAATGCCCACACTGTCCTGGCTACCGGCTTTATAGCTCATTTTGCTAACTAATTCCAGAACATCTATTCGCTATACCTGATTTTGTTTTCGAATGATTGCTTTCGTTCCTGAAAGAAAGTACTTAGCCCCTCCGCCACGTTACACCCCATTTTCTTGCAAAGGTTTAATATGCTATGAATATAGGAAATTGTTTTCTTCGAAAAAAATTTATAAAGCATATTATGTCATACAATTCGATTTATACAATATTACAAATTTGCAAAACCTATCAAATTCAAATCTGAACCGATTTTGATGAAACTTAGCATATATGTTAAAGGCGGTAACAAAAGAACCCGTGGCAAATTTTGTGCAGATCGGTATGGAATAGTAGCTATCATGGCCTTATTAGTGCAAACCGGGCGATAAATAAATATGGAGGCTATATCCAAATCAGAACCGATTTTGATGAAATTTCGCATGAAATTTCCGTGCCAAATTTTGTGAAGATCGGTCTAAAATTGTAGTTACTACGACTTTAAAAGCGCAAATCGGGCGATACATATATATGGGAGCTATGTTTTAATCTGAACCGATTTATACCAAAATTAAAAGCATTGCAAAATTTTGTGACGATTGAACTTCAAATAAAACCTGTAGCTTGAATACGTGGACTCAGAGTCGGACATGGCTAAATCGAATCAGAAAATAATTCTGAGGGTTTACTAATTTCGTCATTTCGTTTGTAACAATTAGATATATTTTATATATTATATATATACTATATATTAGATATAGCTCTTATATATATGTTCCTTAGATTTTGGGCAATTTGCAATAATGTTGTCTTTTGTCAACCGTAGTTATTACAGTTTGAAAATATTTGCTCACCGAGGTCCATCAAAATTGGTTCAGAATTGGATATAGCTTCCACATAGTACCTGTAGGGTAGGTGTAGGGTATTATGCAATCGGCACCGCCCGACTTTTGCCCTTCTTTACTGGTTTTTTAATTGAAATATATATTTGAAAACAATGTTTATAAATTATAGTTTTTTTTAATTCGGTTCATATTTTATCTTATAATGAACATTGAATTCGAACTTTATATTTTCCACTTATAATACATACGGAATTTCAAGTGACAAAATAAAGTAGCACTTCTCTAATATATATTATAAAAGATTAAATAACTTTAAAATTTAGTACGAAATTATTTGTTATTTATGACTTCTCTCAATCTTTTCGACATACTTAATGCAAGGTTCTTCAAAGTATTTGTTGGAATTGCCATCCATTCACTTTGCATTTTTTACTAAAATGTTTGAAAATTTGATCTGAATTTCATCGGGATTTTGTCAAATTTTAAACGTTTTTTTTTCAAAATAGTTCTTAGCGACCTTGGGGTCGTTGTCTTGTTGAATGATGAACTCGCCCAAAACCAATTCCTTCGAACTGCTATAAAGATTTTCTTCCAAAATATTTACATAGTGCTCTCCAGTCCTGAAGATCCCCACACCATTAGGCTTCCTCCACTATATTTTACAGTATGTTCACATACTCTTTTCCACCACACTCTTTTCCGATTTTTGCAATTTTATAGTTCATATTTTGACTCGTCTGTCCAAACAACTTTATTCCAAAATGAAAAAGGCATATTTATATACTTTTTTGCAAAAGCCAATCGTTTTTTTTCTATTGGCTGCCCGTACCAATAACGGGTCAATAAAAAACATTGCGATACCACAGTAGCGACAGACCAAGGCTCCTGGCGGGAATCGAACCCACGACCCCTGCACTGGTAATCCAAGCATGCTATCAACTCGGCTACCGGGGCGCCCTTAATGCAGGTTTGCCATACTGTCATTAATCATAGTTTTCAAAAAAATTATTTTGGAGCCGTTATAACTTTTAAATAAACTCACAAAGAGCCTTTCTGTAAAATATCCTAAATTTTAAAACAAAAAAAAATATTTTTTTTCCAAATTTCAAATTTGTAACACTTTATGCCCTCCCTCGATTTTTTTCAACCATACCTCAAAATATTCCTTATTTCATCACCTTTCCGCCCTATAAAGGCAAAGTTGGGACAGCCGTGTTTAAATGAGCTACAAATTAATTTACCATCTGAGCCCAACATTCTTAATGTTCTTCCGATTGTGTTTATTTACCGATTCTCACGAAATTTTGCACGAGACATTTTCTTATGAGTTCGGACATATCTGGTTAATTTTATAGAAATCGGTTTAGATTTGGATAAAGCTTCCTTATATATGTCCGGCCGATTTGGATTAAAATGGCAATAATTTGGTCATTTATTTACCGTTTCTAACGAATATTTGGCATTAACGATTGTCTTTTGACTCCCGACACCACTGATGGATTTCATGGAAATCGGTTCCGAGCCACTTTTGATTTAGGGTGGTGTTTTTGGGGATCTTAGGTTTAGGTATAATCGAAAGATCAGTTTATATGGGTGCTATATCAGGTTATAGACCGATTTGGACAATATTTGACTTGTATGCTGGCGGTGCACCTGCAAATATCAGGTTATGAACCGATTAAGACCATACTTGGCATTTGTGTTGCAGACAAAACAAAATGCTTAACGTAAAATTTCAGTCAAATCGGATAATAATTGCGCCCGGAGGAGGTCAATTCAATTGGAGGAAGTCAATTCAACGCCCAACGCTAATGTAGGCGTGGCATAGATCATACTGACTTCATATTTTATCAGCGTCGTCTTGATGCTCCTACAGTCGCTTGTGCAAAATCTTAAATTTCTAGCTGCATCCTATGATTTGTTGCCTCTAAAACCCCACATTTGGCCCATAGTGCATTGGTTTGAAGGTTTAGAAAAATCTCTGTTCAATTATATTGCTCTACTAATGCCCACACTGTCCTGGCTACCGGCTTTATAGCTCATTTTGCTAACTAATTCCAGAACATCTATTCGCTATACCTGATTTTGTTTTCGAATGATTGCTTTCGTTCCTGAAAGAAAGTACTTAGCCCCTCCGCCACGTTACACCCCATTTTCTTGCAAAGGTTTAATATGCTATGAATATAGGAAATTGTTTTCTTCGAAAAAAATTTATAAAGCATATTATGTCATACAATTCGATTTATACAATATTACAAATTTGCAAAACCTATCAAATTCAAATCTGAACCGATTTTGATGAAACTTAGCATATATGTTAAAGGCGGTAACAAAAGAACCCGTGGCAAATTTTGTGCAGATCGGTATGGAATAGTAGCTATCATGGCCTTATTAGTGCAAACCGGGCGATAAATAAATATGGAGGCTATATCCAAATCAGAACCGATTTTGATGAAATTTCGCATGAAATTTCCGTGCCAAATTTTGTGAAGATCGGTCTAAAATTGTAGTTACTACGACTTTAAAAGCGCAAATCGGGCGATACATATATATGGGAGCTATGTTTTAATCTGAACCGATTTATACCAAAATTAAAAGCATTGCAAAATTTTGTGACGATTGAACTTCAAATAAAACCTGTAGCTTGAATACGTGGACTCAGAGTCGGACATGGCTAAATCGAATCAGAAAATAATTCTGAGGGTTTACTAATTTCGTCATTTCGTTTGTAACAATTAGATATATTTTATATATTATATATATACTATATATTAGATATAGCTCTTATATATATGTTCCTTAGATTTTGGGCAATTTGCAATAATGTTGTCTTTTGTCAACCGTAGTTATTACAGTTTGAAAATATTTGCTCACCGAGGTCCATCAAAATTGGTTCAGAATTGGATATAGCTTCCACATAGTACCTGTAGGGTAGGTGTAGGGTATTATGCAATCGGCACCGCCCGACTTTTGCCCTTCTTTACTGGTTTTTTAATTGACATATATATTTGAAAACAATGTTTATAAATTATAGTTTTTTTTAATTCGGTTCATATTTTATCTTATAATGAACATTGAATTCGAACTTTATATTTTCCACTTATAATACATACGGAATTTCAAGTGACAAAATAAAGTAGCACTTCTCTAATATATATTATAAAAGATTAAATAACTTTAAAATTTAGTACGAAATTATTTGTTATTTATGACTTCTCTCAATCTTTTCGACATACTTAATGCAAGGTTCTTCAAAGTATTTGTTGGAATTGCCATCCATTCACTTTGCATTTTTTACTAAAATGTTTGAAAATTTGATCTGAATTTCATCGGGATTTTGTCAAATTTTAAACGTTTTTTTTTTTCAAAATAGTTCTTAGCGACCTTGGGGTCGTTGTCTTGTTGAATGATGAACTCGCCCAAACCCAATTCCTTCGAACTGCTATAAAGATTTTCTTCCAAAATATTTACATAGTGCTCTCCAGTCCTGAAGATCCCCACACCATTAGGCTTCCTCCACTATATTTTACAGTATGTTCACATACTCTTTTCCACCACACTCTTTTCCGATTTTTGCAATTTTTTAGTTCATATTTTGACTCGTCTGTCCAAACAACTTTATTCCAAAATGAAAAAGGCATATTTATATACTTTTTTGCAAAAGCCAATCGTTTTTTTCTATTGGCTGCCCGTACCAATAACGGGTCAATAAAAAACAAGTAAAAGCGTGCTAAGTTCGGCCGTGCCGAATCTTATATACCCTCCACCATGGATCGCATATGTCGAGTTCTTTTCCCGGCATCTCTTTTTAGGCAAAAAATGATATACGAAAAGATTTGCTCTGCTATTAGAGCGATATCTAGATATGGCCCGGTTTGGACCACAATTAAATTATATGTTGGAAACCTGTGTAAAAAGTCATCCAATTCGAATAAGAATTGCACCATTTGGGGGATCAAGAAGTAAAATAGAGAGATCGATTTATATGGGAGCTGTATCGGGCTATAGACCGATTCAGACCATAATAAACACGTATGTTGATGGTCATGAGAGAATTCGTCGTACAAAATTTTAGGCAAATCCGACAATAATTGCGATCTCTACAGGCTCAAGAAGTCAAGATCCAAGATCGGTTTATATGACAGCTATATCAGGTTATGAACCGATTTGAACCTTATTTGTCACAGTAGTTGAAAGTAAGAATTAAATATGTCATGCAAAATTTCAGCCAAATCGAATAGGAATGGTGCCCTCTAGAGGCTCAAGAAGTCAAGACCCTAGATCGCTATATATGACAGCTATATCAGGTTATGAACCGATTTAAACCATACTTGGCACAGTAGTTGCATATTATAACAAAACACGTCGTGCAAAATTTCATTCAAATCGGATAAGAATTGCGCACTCTAGAGGCTCAAGAAGTCAAGACCCAAGATCGGTTTATATGGCAGCTATATCAAAACATGGACCGATATGGCCCATTTACAATACCAACCGACCTACACTAATAAGAAGCATTTGTGCAAAATTTCAAGCGGCTAGCTTTACTCCTTCGGAAGTTAGCGTGCTTTCGACAGACAGACGGACGGACGGACGTGGCTAGATCGACATAAAATGTTACGACGATCAAGAATATATATACTTTATGGGGTCTCGGACGAATATTTCGAGTAGTTACAAACAGAATGACGAAATTAGTATACCCCCCATCCTATGGTGGAGGGTATAAAAACAGTAAATAATACACGTAGATAAAAATATAAAGGATTACTGAAGAAGGGTACATAACCAAATATTAAAACATGGACCGATGTGGACTATTTACAATCCCAACCAACCTACTCTTATAGGATATATTTGTACAAAGTTTCACGAGCCAATCATGAGGCCGGCTTATATCAGACCTACATATATCAGGTTATTTGTGATTTGTTTATTTACACCAGCGCAACAAAAATATTAAATTCTATAATAAAAGTACGTGTAATTTTTCCAACAATTGTACATAGTGAAGACCTAATACTAACAATCTACAGCCTATTGTATGGCCATCACGGGTTTTGAAGAATAGATTAAATGGAAATAAATTGATACAAATTGGTAGATAATTAAGAATAATATTAACAAGTAAAAGCGTGCTAAGTTCGGCCGGGCCGAATCTTATATACCCTCCACCATGGATCGCATTTGTCGAGTTCTTTTCCCGGCATCTCTTCTTAGGCAAAAAAGGATATAAGAAAAGAGTTGCTCTGCTATTAAAACGATATCAAGATATGGTCCGGTTCGGACCACAATTAAATTATATGTTGGAGACCTATGTAAAATTTCAGCCAATTCGTATAAGAATTGGGCCCATTGGGGCTCACGAAGTAACATAGAGAGAACGATTTATATGGGATCTGTATCGGGCTATAGACCGATTCAGACCATAATAAACACGTTTGTTGATGGTCATGAGAGGATCCGTCGTACAAAATTTCAGGCATATCGGATAATAATTGCGACCTCTAGGGCTCAAGAAGTCAAGATCCCAGATCGGTTTATATGGCAGCTATATCAGGTTATGAACCGATTTGAACCTTATTTGACACAGTTGTTGAAAGTAGAAATAAAATACGTCATGCAAAATTTCAGCCAAATCGGATAGGAATTGCGCCCTCTAAAAGCTCAAGAAGTCAAATCCCCAGATCTGTTTATATGACAGCTATATCAGGTTATGGACCGATTTCAACCATATTTGGCACAGTTGTTGGATATCATAACGAAATACTTCGTGCAAGAATTCATTCAAATCGGATAAGAATTGTGCCCTCTAGAGGCTCAAGAAGTCATGACCCAAGATCGGTTTATATGGCAGCTATATCAGGTTATGAACCGATTTGAACCATACTTGGCAAAGTTGTTGGATATAATAACAAAACATGTCGTGCAAAATTTCATTTCAATCGGATAAGAATTGCGCACTCTAGAGGCTCAAGAAGTCAAAACCCAAGATCGGTTTATATTGCAGCTATATCAGGTTATGAACCGATTTGAACCATACTTGACACAGTTGTTGGATATAATAACAAAGCACGTCGTGCAAAATTTCATTCTGATCGGATAAGAATTGCGCACGCTAGAGGCTCAAGAAGTCAAGACCCAAGATCGGTTTATATGGCAGCTATATCAGGTTATGGACCGATTTGAACTATACTTGGCGCAGTTGTTGGATATCATAATAAAACACGTCGTGCAAAATTTCATTCCAATCGGATAAGAATTGCGCACTGTAGAGGCTCAAGAAGTCAAGACCCAAGATCGGTTTATATGGCAGCTATATCAAAACATGGACCGATATGGCCCATTTACAATACCAACCGACCTACACTAATAAGAAGTATTTGTGCAAAATTTCAAGCGGCTAGCTTTACTCCTTCGGAAGTTAGCGTGCTTTCGACAGACATACGGACGGACGGACGGACGGACAGACGGACGGACATGGCTAGATCGACATAGAATGTTGCGACGATCAAGAATATATATACTTTATGGGGTCTCAGACGAATATTTCGAGTAGTTACAAACAGAATGACGAAATTAGTATACCCCCCATCTTAAGGTGGAGGGTATAAAAAGATATACAGCTGCGGTAAAAATAATAGTACCTATATATTTTTTTTAGTTCAATTCCAGATTTCATTCCATTTTACTTATAAACCCTTTTTATTTTTGATTAACACATTTCGTTTAAGTTTAAGGCTTGCAAATCGGTGGAATTTTATGAGGGCTTGCAATAGCCTCACTTAGACGTTTTCGTCCACTGTGATACCACAGGAACAAAAGAAGGCGGATGCCTTCTAGTTTCTACCGTTGAACCATCCAGATCGCTTTAAAGTGCTCAATGACTTGCGAATGTTCACATCCGCTAAATAAGACAGGTTCTCAAAGAATGCGAATGTAAAGTGGAACTCTTTCTGACTGCTAGTGCGGGACACATACACAGAAGATCTTCTATAGTCTCTTCTTCTTCGATGTCCTCACAGCTTCTCCAAACGTCGTTGCTGGCAACCTTCAGTCTGTCAGCATGTTTTCGGATTAGATATGGACCTGTCATTACGGACACAACGACTGAGACGCCTGCTCTGTGGCCTGGCACCCAGAACAAGTGAATTTTTAACTGTTCAGCCAGGTTCAGGTTCAGGTTTTTGTGTTCAGAAATACGTTCTCCAGGGAATTAATGGCTGTATTCTCAGAGAAGATATTTATGCCAATCGTCGTAATGACATTATATCTCAGCCATTCCACCACTTACTTCATTCCAAGGATTTCCGGTTGGTATACACTGCAGTGGTCGGGTAACTTTTTCGATATGACCAATTCTAGATCTTTAGAGTACACCTGAAAGCCCACCTAGCCGTTTAGTTTGGAACCATCCGTAAAGAAGTCTATGTTACAATCGGTGCTATCAGGAATAGTGGTACAGTACTTTTTATCAAAAAGCGACTCAGATAGGGAGTAATCCATACTGCCCGGAACATCGGATATTGTATTAAGGATAACACAGTGTCCGTAGTCGCCATATGACCAATGAGAAAGTTCCCTTAACCTTACGGCAGTGGTCGCTGCAATTTGTCTAGCAACAATGTTCGGAGGCATAAGATGTAGCATTTAATTCAGTGTCGTCCTCAGTGCGGCTGATGCACAAACAAGCCATCCTTTGGATCTGGTTAAGTATTGAGCAGTAGGTGGACTTTTGAAATGCCGTCCACCAGATAAAAACACCATATAGCATTACATGTCTGACAACTGCTATACCCAATGCATGATACCAACTTTTGCCAATGGCTCTATTACAGGAGTATAGGGCAAGAGTGGCCTTTCTTATCCTTTCCAAAATGTTGGATTCCTAGCTCAATTTCCTGTTCAGCAAAACACCCTGGTATTTTGGATTTCTGTAAATGGAACATTCTCTCCACCCAAGGAGACAGGTTCCACTGTAGGCAAATTGTAACTCCTGCTGAAAAGATCTTCTTCTACTTCTGTCTTGCACGGATTTATACCCAGACCACTTTCGGTAGCCCACTTTGCTGTTGAAAGTAGAGCTTTCTGAAGTATATCTCTTATAGTGCTGGGAAAATCTCCCCTAAACGCAATTGCCACGTCATCAGCATATGTGAGCACTTTTACACCTTTTTATCCAGACAATAATATGTTGTTAATAGCTATATTCCAAAGTAGAGGAGACTGTACACCTCCTGGAGGTGATCCTCTGCTGACCCATCTTTTTAGATCCACAGATCCCAAGCCTGCGTAATGCATCTTTTAGTAAGTAAGTTATTAATAAACTATTGGGTTGCCCAAAAAGTAATTGCGCATTTTTAATAATGCTTAGAATGAACTTTAATCAAATATACTTTTTTACACTTTTTTTTTCTTTTTTTTCACAAGCTGTGAAAAAATTTGTCAACGTCGACTATATGAAAAATCCGAAATTACTTTTTGGGCAACCCAATATATTACGGTAGAGTTGATGCCTAGAAACTTCAACTCCTTCATGATTGACGTCGGTTTTACATTATTGAAAGTACATTATTGAAAGCGAGAGAACCCTCTATACAGCCGACTAGGTCGTGAAGGGCTGTTTTAGTGGATTTGCCTTTACTATATGCATGCTGCTGCTGCGACAGGCTATCTCCAGGGATCATTTGCTATCAACCTCTCAAGAGTCTTCAGCATAAATGATGACACATGACTTTCGTGTCCCTCCTTCCCACAGGTATATATGACATTCTTATACAAGCAGAGTATATCTCCCTAGGCTGAGGGAACCAGTCTATCAGACACAGCTTGTAATTCAACCGGTGGGACATCATCAGGGCCTGGCGACTTAAAGGAGTCGAAACTTCTTATCGCACAAAGAATTTCCGGCACAGACACAATTTTCCTGATAATCTCCGACGAATGCATACCAGTGACAACCTCTTCTGGCGCCATGTTGGCCAACGCAGGCATAAAGGCCCCTCTTTGGATTTTCGAACCATGCGATTTCGGTTTAAACTTGCACATAGGATCAGTTTTATACCCTCCACCATAGGATGGGTGTATACTAATTTCGTCATTCCGTTTGTAACACCTCGAAAGACCCCATAAGGTGTATATATTCTTGATCATCATGACATTTTAAGTTAATTTAGCCATGTACGTCCGTCTGTCTATCGAAAGCATGCTCCCTTCGAAGGAGTAAAGCTATGTGTTTGAAATTTCGCACCAAAACTTATTATTAATGTAGGTCGGTCGGGATTGTAAATGGGCCAAATCGGTCCACGTTTTGATAAAGTTGCCACAGAAACCGATCTTGAGTTTTAATTTTTTAAGCTTCTAGAGGGCGCAGTTCTCATCGGATTTGGCTGAAATTTTGCACATGCAAAATGCAAAATTTGCTCATGAACATTCCATTAAGGAACAGGGGCAAACTTCTCACATATCAATGAGTGCAGTCCGAATCAAGTTTAAGCTCAATGATAAGGGGCTTCCTTTTTATAGCCGAGTCCGAACGGCGTGCCGCAGTGCGACACCTCTTTGGAGAGAAGTTTTTCATGGCATAGTACCTCACAAATGTTGCCAGCATTAGGAGGGGAAAACCACCGCTGAAAATTTTTTCTGATGGTCTCGCCAGGATTCGAACCCATACGTTCAGCGTCATAGGACATGCTAACCTCTGCGCCATAGTGTTTACATATCACGTGCAACAATTGTGCAACGTATGGTTCAAATCGGTTCATAACCTGATATAGTCGCCATATAAGCCGATTTCCCGATAGGACTTCTTGAGCTCCTAGTGGGCGCAATTCTTATCCAATTTGGCTGAAACTTTGCATATATGGCATTGGTATGACTTCCAACAACAGTTCCAACTATGGTTTAAATCGGTTGATAAACAGATATAGCTGCCATACCGATCTCCTACAAGAGGGCGCAATTTTTCTCGATTTGCCTGAAATGTGGGAGGTGGCATTTTTCTGTGACATCTAACAGTCATGGCAAGTATGGTCCATATCGGTCAATAATTTGATATAGCATATATATATATATATTTGAAAAAGTTATTCTAAAAACTTGATAAATGCGATTCATGATAGGGGGTATATAAGATTCGACCCGGCCAAAGTCAATTAATTTCCTTACATCAGAATAAGATTTTCCCTCAGATACCAGCTTTCGATAAAATTTTTGGTTTTTATCTGTGGAGTGCTTTCCATGACCCATTGAAATGTAAAATGTCGAAAATTTTAAGTTGTATTTAACGCTAAAAAAGTATTAATATATCACATTTTCCAATTTGTCCATTCATTTAATAAAAACAACGGGATTAGGCAGGGAAACGTCATTTGGTGTTATTATTTTGACACAAATTGAATTTTATACATACAGCGGTCAAAAAAGTATTCATCATTCAATGTTTTTTTTTTAATAAGTCTACAAAAGACAATTGGAATAAAAACATATTAAACTAATGATGCAGTAGTGCTTGTGTGATATATATGTACACAATTTCATTGTTTTTAAAGAAAAAAAAAATAGTATTTATTGGAACAAAAAGGGCCATTTTACAGCTGAACACAAAAAATTAAACAAAAAAAGTATTCATCATTGCAAAAAAACAAAAAAATAAATAACATAATTTAAAAAAATTAATACTTTGTTATTCGACCACCGCGTCTTATAACTTCTTTTAAACGGTTTGACATCGATTGGACTAATTTAGCGGTTATATTTTGGTCTATATTAGTCCATTCCTCCATTATCACCTGTTGCATTTGACTCTTGCTCGAAAAATTGCGCGTTCTCAATTTGCGTTCGAGATGTTCCCAAAGATGTTCAATTGGGTTCAAGTCGGGACTTTGAGGAGGAGTTTTAATGACTTTGGGGCAGTTATACAGCATCCACATCTTGGTATTTAAAGCAGAATGTTTGGGGTCATTATCTTGATAATATTGAAAGTTATTACCAAGCCCAAGTTTTACAGCACTATCTTTTAAATTCCTCTTTAAAATGTCAATGTAATACTTATGATCCATTACTCCATTAATAATTTCAAGATTTCCCGCTCCTGAAGCCGCCATACACCCCCAAACCATTAAACCACCTCCACCATGTTTTACAGTAGCAACTGTGTTTCGTTCTTCAAGCTCTGTATTTGGTTTTCTGTACACTATGACCTTTCCATCGCACCCAAAAAGATAAAACTTGCTCTCGTCTGCAAAAATGACTGTTTTCCAAAATGATTCGGGCTGTTTTACATACATTTTTGCGAAGTTTAGCCTTTTCACTCGGTTTATTTTATTTATAAAGGGCTTCTTACGTGCAGTTCTTCCTCTGTAACTATGCCTTTTGAGTGTATTTCGAATTGTTTGTGTAGTAACTTCCTTCCCTAAATATTCCATAGTGTTTTTACGAAGAATGGTCGCATTTGTCTTCGGAGTTTTCTGAACTTGCCGCACTAGCCAACGCACATCTCCAACTGAAAGTGCTTTTGGTCGACCAGATCTTGGTTTATTGTCAACAGTTTTCGTTTCTGTCCACTTTCTGATGATGGATTGTATAGTAGATCGTGGTCTATTTAATATTTCACTGATAGTTTTTTGAGTTAAACCATTCCTGTGGTGTTTTATTATCAAAACTTTTACCTCATCAGAAACCTCGTTTTGCTTACGACCCATTTTGACAAAAACTATATTTTCAATGAAATTAAATATTTGCTGTCAAGGGCAAAGCCTCCTTTACTAAATAAAACAGAAAAGGGGGATTCCCAAATAATATTTGAATTTGACTTTGATGATAGCACATCAATGATGAATACTTTTTTTGTTCTGTTTTTGGTGTTATTATATAAAATTGCATTTTTTGCGCTAATTAAATTTATTTTTTGAATTTATTTTAAAACATATTACGAAAAATAAACTATTGCATAAAACTGCATTATTTGTTTACTTTAAATTTTCTTCAATTACCCGAAATAAGTGAATTTATTATCAATTTTGCTAATGATGAATACTTTTTTTGACCGCTGTATGATATGTTAGGGCTCAGATAAATAATACGATTTATTACCAACGGAAATTAGTACAACCATCCTACGGTGGAGGGCATATATCCGATTTGGGTGAAATTTTGCATGTAGTTACGTGCTTTGAGTTCCAACAACTATGCCAAGTATGGTATTAATCGGTTCATAACCTGATATAACGCCCATATAAACTGATGTTTCAATTATACTTCTCAACCCTCGAGAGTGCGCAATTCTTATCTGATTTGGCGAAAATTTTGTACAACGACTTCTCCTATGACCTAAATATACGTGCCAAATCTATTCTGAATCGGTCCATAACCTGATAGAGCTCCCATATAAACCGATCTCCCGTTTTTATTTCATGAGACTCAATAGGGCATAATTCTTATACGATTTGGCTGCAATTTGGACAATGGATTCTGCTATGGTCTCCACCACCAAACCAAGTATGTCCCGAATTTGTCTAAAATTGTTCTCCATTATGCTGTGTTCGCCTATAAAGAAACACCAGGCAAAGAACTTGATAAATGCGGTCCATAGTGGAGGGTATATATGATTCAGCACGGCCGAACATAGCATGCTTTTAATTGTTCCCGCTCTATTAATCTGGTGAAATCAAATAAATATAATATTCTTTTAGAATCTGATGGGAGTGTTTCCCTAACTCATTCTTTTTTAACCTTTCCATTTCCATATTTTGAACACCTACGTTAACTTCTTCAAAACATGTTTTGGAATATATTCAGTTTCAATTTCAATTATGGAGAAATAGGAGTGAGTAGTCGATACGTCTGCTTCTGTTGTAAAGAATCGACTAGCGATTTCTCTCAAAGCTTGTTTACTCTCATGCAATGAGATAAAGTGCCAGTCGGAAGGTTGCCTACGTCATAAGAAATTGTTTTATTTGTGAATAAATTGATGGTGTTCATTATTAAAAATAGTGCAATAACATTTTGGCTCATTTTGGAAATAAGACTTTTGCTTTGAATACCCTATCTTACGAATTTAAAATTTTATTGTTTTTTTGTAGGTTAGGTAAGGTTGAAAAGAGGTTGCGGATATTAATCCGCCCCATAACACTGTAAACATAGACTTAAGCCAGTAATCGGCATGTTGTGCTCTCTAAATACTACAAAAAGTAGCCTCGAAAAAGAAAATCTATGTTAGGAATTCCGTGCTACTTACAAAATCCTTAATTGTTTAACATGCCACGCAACCCTATGTGCCGGCATTTCTTAGCTGTTTAGGTAACTGATGTATATTTGTTTAATAAGGCAATACATTTTGGTTTGCAATTGGGTAACTAGTATATTTCGGTCCCATGTCCCAAAATTTCGAATACTTTGTCCCCAAAAATCTCTAATTACAAGTGAATATCTACAAAAAAGTTTGAATGTCTTAAAAAAAAAATAGAGTTGATTTCTTTAACAAAAATATTTTCTACTGACGCCCAAACAGACTATGTTTGTGCGTCACGTGAAGACACAGATATACAATTTTTGAAGTTATTAAAAATATAGGGTCTAATTGCATAGCATTACACATTCAATGCAAGTCACGTGTACTGGAATGATAATTATATCCAAATCGAACTGAATGTATTGGTATAGTATCATGCAATAAAAGTCGATAAGACTTGATTTGCACTGTATTGCCTAAAAAAATAGGGACATAAACTTTTATTGGTACAGTTGCTGTGTTTTATTTTTGTCTTGTCCAGTGCAAGTCATATGTTCTGCATAAATTTGCAATGTTGTCCTGGATAGTTATCGACATCTTGCGATAACAGATAATAATAACCGATTAATAGTGATCTGCTCTATAAAGTAGTGAAATAAAACACAAAGTATAACTTGGTGTAAATTCAGCCGACTTATGTTATCTAAATGTTTATCAAAAAAGACTCTTAAAAATAGTAAATGTAAATAAACAAATGTAAAAAATTTGTAACTGAAAATTCCTCCCCAAAAAATCCCCAATTTTTGATTCGAGTCCCCAACAAGTCCCAAGTCAAAAATTTAGTCCCCATTTTCAAAAATAAATCCCCAATTTGGGGAGAAATCCCTAATACTGGCAACACTGATCGCGGCAACCATCCAACGTCCACTCATTCGTTCTCTAACTTCTTTAGTACAAAAACAAGTAAAAGCGTGCTAAGTTCGGCCGGGCCGAATCTTATATACCCTCCACCATGGATCGCATTTGTCGAGTTCTTTTCCCGGCATCTCTTCTTAGGCAAAAAAGGATATAAGATAAGAGTTGCTCTGCTATTAAAACGATATCAAGATATGGTCCAGTTCGGACCACAATTAAATTATATGTTGGAGACCTGTGTAAAATTTCAGCCAATTCGTATAAGAATTGCGCCCATTGGGGCTCACGAAGTAAAATAGAGAGAACGATTTATATGGGATCTGTATCGGGCTATAGACCGATTCAGACCATAATAAACATGTTTGTTGATGGTCATGAGAGGATCCATCGTACAAAATTTCAGGCATATCGGATAATAATTGCGACCTCTAGGGGTCAAGAAGTCAAGATCCAAGATCGGTTTATATGGAAGCTATATCAGGTTATGAACCGATTTGAACCTTATTTGACACAGTTGTTGAAAGTAAAAATAAAATACGTCATGCAAAATTTTAGCCAAATCGGATAGAAATTGCGCCCTCTAGAAGCTCAAGAAGTCAAATCCCCAGATCTGTTTATATGACAGCTATATCAGGTTATGAACCGATTTCAACCATACTTGGCACAGTTGTTGGATATCATAACGAAATACTTCGTGCAAAAATTCATTCAAATCGGATAAAAATTGTGCCCTCTAGAGGCTCAAGAAGTCAAGACCCAAGATCTCTTTATATGGCAGCTATATCAGGTTATGGACCGATTTAAACCATACTTGGCACAGTTGTTGGGTATCATAACAAAACACGTCGTGCAAAATTCCATTCTAATCGGATAAGAATTGCGCCCTCTAGAGGCTCAAGAAGTCAAGACCCAAGATCGGATTATATGGCAGCTGTATCAGGTTATGGGCCGATTTGAACCATACTTGGCACAATTGTTGGATATAACAACAAAACACTTCGTGCAAAATTTCATTTTAATCGGATAAGAATTGCGCATTCTAGAGGCTCAAGAAGTCAAGACCCAAGATCGGTTTATATGGCAGCTATATCAGGTTATGAACCGATTTGATCCATACCTGTCACAGTTGTTGGATATAACAACAAAACACGTCGTGCAAAATTTCATTTCAATCGGATAAGAATTGCGCACCCTAGAGGCTGAAGAAGTCAAGACCCAAGATCGGTTTATATGGCAGCTATATCAGGTTAGGAACCGATTTCAACCATACTTGCCACAGTTGTTGGATATAACAACAAAACACGTCGTGCAAAATTTCATTTCAATCGGATAAGAATTGCGCACTCTAGAGGCTCAAGAAGTCAAGACCCAAGATCGGTTTATATGGCAGCTATATCAGGTTATGAACCGATTTCAACCATACTTGCCACAGTTGTTGGATATAACAACAAAACACGTCGTGCAAAATTTCATTTCAATCGGATAAGAATTGCGCACTCTAGAGGCTCAAGAAGTCAAGACCCAAGATCGGTTTATATGGCAGCTATATCAAAACATGGACCGATATGGCCCATTTACAATACCAACCGACCTACATTGATAAGAAGTATTTGTGCAAAATTTCAAGCGGCTAGCTTTACTCCTTCGGAAGTTAGCGTGCTTTCGACAGACATACGGACGGACGGACGGACGGACAGACGGACGGACATGGCTAGATCGACATAAAATGTCGCGACGATCAAGAATATATATACTTTATGGGGTCTCAGACGAATATTTCGAGTAGTTACAAACAGAATGACGAAATTAGTATACCCCCCATCTTATGGTGGAGGGTATAATAACCATGTATAGTTCGCAAAATGAGAAAAATTAATTTAAAAGTTGAAGGTGGGAAGTAAACACGTGTAATCAATTCTATTAAACAATAGTGAAAAACATTAACAGTTTTCTTGATACTGTTGCAGACCAAACTATCGTTTCGAAGAAAGAACTTTCTGAACACATTGTTGGATTGAGAACGTCTTTTAAAACTCATTTCGAAGCACCCAATATGCAGAATTTTTCCTTTTAAAACTCAGAAAATTAATTAATCGAAACGGAAAATAGGATAACTGAAGACAATAAACGCAAAATTGTAAGTTACATTTTATACAGTGTTTAATCCCATTTTACACTTTTAATTGTTATACCCTCCACCATAGGATGGGGGTATACTAATTTCGTCATTCTATTTGTAACTACTCGAAATATTCGTCTGAGACCCCATAAAGTATATATATTCTTGATCGTAGCGACATTTTATGTCGATCTAGCCATGTCCGTCCGTCCGTCTGTCTGTCGAAAGCAAGCTAACTTTCGGAGGAGTAAAGCTAGCCGCTTGAAATTTTGCACAAATACTTTTTATTAGTGTACGTCAGTTGGTATTGTAAATAGGCCAAATCGATCCATGTTTTGATATAGCTGCCATATAAACCGATCTTGGTTCTTGACTTCTTGGGTCTCTAGAGAGCGCAATTCTGTTCCTATTTGACTTTGCACGTGGTGTTTTGGTATTACTTCCAACAACTGCGTTAAGTATGATTTAAATCGGTCCATGTTTTGATATAGCTGTCATATAAATCGATCTTGGATCTTGACTTCTTGAGCCTGTAGAGGTCGCAATTATTATCCGATTTGCCTGAAATTTTGTACGACGGATTCTCTCTTGACCATCAACATACGTGTTTATTATAGTCTGAATCGGTCTATAGCCTGATACAGCCCCCATATAAATCGATATCTCTATTTAACTTCTTGAGCCCCAAAGGGCCCAATTCTTATTTGAATTGGCTGACATTTTACACAGGTTTCCAACAAAGAATTTAATTGTGGTCCAAACCGGACCATATCTTGATATCGCTCTAATAGCAGAGCAAATTTTTTCTTATGTCCTTTTTTGCCTAAGAAGAGATACCGGGAAAAGAACTCGACAAATGCGATCCATGGTGGAGGGTATATAAGATTCGGCCCGGCCGAACTTAGCACGCTTTTACTTGTATGTTTTTCTGTTGGCCACTAAATCCGGATTTATGGCCTTGTCGAGATTTAAGTGCTAAATCCTGTGTTTGTTTCCAGGTTTTACCAAACAAGAATTAATCTCATTTTTGCAGGATTTATCTTTAAATCCCAAATAAACCCGATTTCATGGCTGAATAATCGATAAAAGTACCGAAACCTGCAACTGTTTTCAAGAATTGTGTATGGATGTGTATGATATGCACATTCATGTATACGCATGTACGCTTGTGTGTGTCACTTAAAACCCCTAAGAACTCAGTGTAAAAGAACAGGATTTGTTTTTTAAATCGACATCATAAAAGTTCAGTGTAAACGTGCTATTAGAAGAATAGTTGGGATTAAGCGCCTGCAAAGAAGCTTGTGTTTTCTAAAGAACTCATAAAAAGTATGTGGTATACAGAAAAAGAACGATTAATGGGTTTTAAAATATAATGAATGTTTTTTTTTGTAAGTACCTATTTTACCTTTGGTTACTTTTCGATATATTTGGTTATATGTCTAAAATTAACCAAAATATTTGTTTGCAGAGCAACATCTCCCTATGGATGGATAATGAAATTACAATCGCGATGCCATGTCTGCTAGCTATTGTTTTACAAAAAGGCTAACAAGGTAAACGACGCTGCTGAATGAGATGCAAGATTTTGAAATTATATATTATTTTCTATAAAACTAACTTTTACAGTAAAAGTAGAAAACCTTTGTATTGTAAAGAGTGCTTCTTTGAGTGGTTTTACTACAAAAGCTCAATAATGTAACAAACTATTAATTAATTTAATAAATAATTGTAATAGACTGAAATTAATTTTTATTTTACCTACAATATGTTTATGAAATTGCTTTTAAAATAAAACATCACAATATATACACTATTATTTTCATTAAAATGGAATTGATTCAGCAAACACAAGCAGGAATTGTTTCCTAAAATAAAAATAGTATTTTGTTCTCTCACACAAAGTTAAAGTTCTTACGAATTTCAAAATAAGAACTACTCACAATAAATATTGTTTACTTTGAAATTATAATTAAATAAATTATGTTTTATGGAGAGGTAAAAAAATACATTTTGTATTTTTTTTATACTTTTTTGTCTACTTTGTGTCTCAATTCTTTCCGCATTACATATGTGCAAAAGGTAACACAATATAATTGTGATCAATGCGTAATTTATACTATTAAATAAGAATTGATTCGTATAATTGAAAATATGTTCAACGTATGCCTTATTTACAAATTACTTGTCGTGGTACAAGTTAAAATAGAATTTCTTTGCCAAAATTATTAAATCAATTAACACCTTGTTCGAAAAGTTTTTTAAAAGTCAATACCACACCTTGTTCGAAAAGTTTTTTAAAAGTCAATACCATATTTAGTCGGTTAAATGTAGGTTTATATTTTTTTTCTGTGTAAATAAATAAAACAATTGACTCTCCAAATCACTACTACACCATGATAACAATAAAATATGCAGAATTGACTCCTGAGGAACAACTTTAAAACAGGCAGAGGTAAGACAGAAGACTTATAACTCCTGAGTGCGGTATGACAGGTATGACAGGTACGACAAAAAAGACGAATGGGCGTAAAATAAAAATTTTAAAGATGTCTCATATAACAAGGAATGATCCATATTGTCAAAATTGAATCTGATCCTCTCTGGGACCGCTGCCAAGGCAGTTATGCAACTGTGAATGAAACCCGGACTGTCTCGGTCGCGACAATCTCAAGGACATCGGTGGTACGAACACAGTAAAAGCCTAAACCAACTTCGTCATCACGAGAGGGGGAGCTATTTTAACCTTAGAATTCGGGATCTGTGGAATATAAGCAAAGACATTATTTTACAATTCCCATGTCTCGAATGACCTTCCATGTTCTCTTGGGGCCCATTGCATAAGAAAGACATCTGCAAATGTTGAATTGGAAGATTGTTTATATGAGAGATATATCAGGTTATAGATCGAATTGAACCGTACTATATAGGGTTGTTGAAAGTCGTAACAGAACACTCCGTGTAAAATATCATCCAAATCATATAATAACTGCAGCTTTCAATAGCTCAAGATGTCCAATCAGTAGATCGTTTTACATCTATGGGAGCTATCCCTTCATTTGAACCATATTTTTCACCGTTGCACAGTTGGGTTTTTGGCGTTCAAAATGGAGATCAATTCATGGAAGAGTCCAATCTTGATGAAAATTAACAAAAATGTTTTGTATGGCGTAGGAACGAAGAATATTAAACTTGGAAAAAATCGGTTCAGATTTGGGCTAAGCTTCCATACATATATTTCATCAGAAATGCGCTTTTATGATTGTGGTACACAAGTTTGCTCAGATTATCTTAAGATTTTGAATGAGATGAGATGTCTAAACATGCGTTTAAATTGATGTTTCAAATAGGTTTATATTTAAAAGTAGTTCCTATACATATATTTCACCCAATATACATTTCTATGATACAATCTTTACAAAATTGATCAAGAGACATTAATGACAATAATATGTGTACCAAAGAACATCGGACCAGATTTAAATGTAGCTACTAAATATATAGCTGCCACCGTAGCGCAGAGGTTAGCATGTCCGCCTATGACGCTGAACGCCTGAGTTCGATCCTGGCGGGGCCATCAGAAAAAAAATTTCAGCGGTGGTTTTCCCCTTCTAATGCTGGCAACATTTGTGAGGTACTATGCCATGCAAAAACTTCTCTCCAAAGAGGTGTCGAACTGTGACACGGCGTTCGGACTAGGCTATAAAAAGCAGGCCCCTTATCATTGAGCTTATACTTGAATCGGACTGTTGAAATGTTCATAGGCAATACTTGCATTTTTCCTACAACTTTCTTTAATGGCATTTATATGGCGAGCAAAGAGAAACACGTGCCGAACAATATTTGCAAAAAAATCTATAAAAACTAATAGGGTAGCAAATATCACCAACACATTGAGTTAGTTTACGCCAACACATTGAGTTAGTTTACGCCTAGAACTACCTATATTTAAAATATCTCAGAGCTGTTTTTGTAATTTGATAAATTTTGGACAAATTTTGAAAAAATCCAAGTAAAAATATCATTCCGAGAGACAATTGTAGAGTAATATAAGTTTTCTATTTTTGCGCTACTTTATTTTGATGTTGGATTTATTTGTCCAGCTGAAACCAAAATGGGGGTTGTTTGTGTTTCTATTTAGAATAGAAAGCAAAATAAAAATCTTTTTTAAAAAGTTTTAGGCAAAATGTGGTTGCTATTAGTGCATTGGGCTGGGTTTAGAGATCGCTATAAAGTAGCGTAAAACAGGCTGATAAATGTGTATATACACATTAAAAGGTTACTCGGTGCAAAATTTCAGCTAAAGCAGACAAATATTGAAGCACAACAAATCAAATCAAAGGATCACTTTTTATAGGAGCTATAGCCAAATCGGAACCGATAAGAATCATTTGCATTTCCTATCGACCTACATCAATAAGAAGTATCACTGCAAAATTTTAATGAAATTTGCCAATGAACATTCCATTAAGGAACAGTGGCAAACATCTCACATATCAATGAGTGCTGTCCGATTCAAGTTTAAGCTCAATGATAAGGGGCCTCCTTTTGACAACTGAGTCCGAGCGGTGCACAGTGTTGGCTTGTCGTACATTCGTTGGACAAAAATAGATAAAGTTAACACAGAGCTTTAAAGTTTTGCACAGATGTATATTTGAGTATAATATAGAAAAAAGTGAAGTATGGTCCAAATCAGTCTATATCTAGATATAGCTCCCATATAAACCGAGCTCTGAAGGTTGCACTTATTATCCGATTTGGCTGAAATTTTGTACGTGACCTCTGTTACGAGCCTTAAAAATTATCATAAGTTAGACCCAAATCAGTCTATAACCTGATATAGTACCCATCTAAACCGATCTAACGACTTGACATGTTGAGCCTCCAGAGGGTACAATTATTATCCGATTTGGCTGAAATGTTGCACAATGATTTCTGCTATAACTCTCAAGAGTATATGAGAGTTTTTCAAAGAAACAAACACATAAAAATCAGAAAAATGCATGAAATCTTTAAATGAATCGATAGAACGGTCCATATAAATTAAATGCTTGAAGATTATTTCATGCAAATGTTGACCGTGACTGCGCCTCAAATGGTCCATCCACATAGTGCCATTTTGGCATACTCTTTCCAACATTTCGACTGGTATCTCACGAATAAATATTGTCTTTCAATGCGTCAATTGAAGCGGGATAGTCTGTATAGATATGAGCTTTAACGTAGCGCCAGAAAAAATAGTCTAAGGAGATAAATCGCCCGATCTAGGCGGCCAATTGACCGGTCTCAAACGCGAAATAAAATGTTCACCAAAGTCGCCTCTCAATAAGTCCATTGCGCTCACCATTCACAATTACAATACGATTCGCACCTTTTTTGAGAAAGTACGGTCCAATGATACCACCAACCCGCAAACTGCACCAAACTGCTTTTTCTGGGTGCATTGGTAGCTCTGGCAATGCTTCCGGCTGATCTTCACTTCAAAATCGACAATTCAGCTCATTTACGTACCCATTGAGCCAAAAATGAGGAAAAAAATGAGCGCGCGATAAACTTTCTTAACAGAGAACACATTTTGATAATAAACTTCAATAATTTGCAAGCGTTGTTCGTTTGTAAGACGATTCATGGTTAAATTATAGACCAACCAGAAGATGTTTGATAGTGAAACAAAACACGAAACGTGTGTGAGCTGTTAAAACCAGCTCACGGCGAACATTTTTTTAGAAAATCTAGATTTTCTAAGATCCCATTTAAAGGAGTTTTCAACCTTCTTTCTAAAAAAGGGCCGAAGAAAGGCATTTTTCAATATAACACAATATACAGACATTTTGCTTATTTGATTCAGTATTCTTCACTCAAGAACACTGAAAAAGAATAAGGGCGGCTCAAGTCGGTCCTTTTTAGATCCACTCTGCTGAAAATTTTAATTTGGGACGTTATTGCTTTATATTTGCCTCTTTTTTAAACTAGTGGTACTATATGTTCATGTCTGTTACACTTTTCGTTAACAAATGTGCTTTTAACTATGTCCTCTTCAAAATCTTATTCTATTTTGGTAAACCAGTCAAAAATTAAATCCATTTTGCTTACATAAATAAAAACATAAATTTTTGGGGAAAAATATGTATTTTTAAATATAAATATATATTTTTGGAATTCTTGTTATTTGAAGTGTTTTTTTAAAATATTAGTAAAAATTTTCATAATAATGTTAATTTTTGATTTTTGCAAGAGCTGAAAATTAAAATTTTTCTGATGTTCTCGCCAGGATTCGAACCCAAGCGTTCAGCGACATAGGCTTTAACCTCTGCGATGTACGCGGACATGCTAACTTCTGCTACGGTGGCCCCCAAAATTTTAAGCAGATATCTTTAATTGTTCGACCGCTGTCGCGATTGAGACAAACGGAGGGAAGGGCAAACATGCTAACATCAAAAATATATTTATACAGTTTATAGTCTCGCAGATCAATATATCGAGGTTACGAACGAAATGAATTAATAAGGATACCCCCAAATCATGGTGGTGGGTATCAAAAAAACTCCTAGCCGACATGTAGTTCGGGACATTTGCAGTTGGAGTAAGGATCTGATTTTCAAATTTGGTAAGCATCAATGGGGCCAACTCACCAAAAATCCCGATCAAGAGAGTGTATGACTTAAAACAGTGACAGTGACAGTGCATCCTGGTTGTTATCTTAGGCTGGCATAATACGTATGGTGATTCCGGTAGCTCACAGGAACTTTGTGTGTGATTTGTTAGTATGTATGAAAACACTATGGTTTCGGTATTTGTTAGGTGACTTGTATTTCATTAAACATAGTTGATGTCATAATAATAGCAGCGCAGCAGAATATGAATATTTATTGATATTATTTATATATGCGGACTTTCTTACAATCTGACTACCTTACTTGCAAAACTAAAACGGCAATAATATTGGAACAATTGTTGCACGTATTGTAGTTATTATGCATGTTTTAAAAAAGTCGCCATATAAAGGCCATTTTATCTGTTCCCTATACTGGTACGGTCAGGAAATAAGTCCTCTTTGGGGGTGCTGGTATAGCCTTTCAGATATTCAGCCCCAAAGTTGATATCATATTGGTGCTCTACTCCCAAATACCTTTCATTTGAGCTTCATATTGCTACTAGGGTCGGTAAATATGTTCGGTATGGGGGTATTTTTGGAGATGAGGTGGACTCCCTTACATACGAGATCCGTGGTTTAGTCTCAAATACCTTTCATTTGAGCCCCATATTGTCATTATTTATATTTCCATGTGTCGGGCTTTGGAGGTGTCGGGCCTCCCTAGATATTCCACCCTAAATAGGTTTACCAAATTTTTGTTCTTGAGTTGTTATAAGCAAACTAAATTTCGCTTAAATCGCCCCACCCGTCTCCGAGATGTGGCGTTTTTGAAAATAGGGTAAGGGAAGGGCCCGCCCATTAAAGTTTGGATGTTAGATCTACTTCATTCTAATTTGAGCTACATATTGCTATAGTCGGTATATATATGTGGTTTAGAGGGAGTCTATGAGGTGAGATCTCCTCACTTAGCCACAAACCAAATATCAGAATTGAGCCTCTTTTCGACATAATCCACAAATGTGTCCAGTTTAAGGGGTATGTAGGGTGGGGAGGCCACTCATACACTTAGCTCTGAGACTCAATCGCCATTGGTTTAGGGGATGTTTATGGGGTGAGACGAACCCCGAACAGTTGACACATCCTTTCATTTGAGTACAATATATTCTCGGTCGTCCTACATTATAGTTTGGTGTTTTTTTAATTGGTAGGAGAGGGTCGGTCCCCCGACGCTAAGCCCAAAAAACAAATTATTTGAGACAATTTATTTTTTGTCGCTATCTACATGTCCTGCTGAATGGTAGGACGTGACCCGGATACTTAAATCCTTATATAAACATTAGTTTCGAACTCTACTAACATAGACCTTTCTTTTAATTCACATATTATCCTGCCCTTCACGTCCAAGTGAAGGGTATATAGTGGCTGGGCCGGTTCCAGACTCTGTCGCAAATGTGTATTCCAGATTCGTAGCAGACACCAAGGAATAAAATTTTATATCAGCTTTTAACTCTACTTTTAAATACCTTTCACTTGATACCCATATTGCCCAAAGCGGTAAAAGTGTCCTGTTGTGTGGTGTTGTTGGGGGTGGGGACCCCCCCCTACACTTATGTTGACATTTTAATGACAAGTACGTACTCTACATTTAAATACTTTTTATTTGACACCCATATTGACCCCATCGGCAAACATGTCCGCTCGGGTCCCCATCCAAATTGACCCCAACATTTGTACCAATTACGTCTTTTTGGGGTAACACAAGGTGGCATGCTAGATTTCGCTTCAATCGGAGATTTCCAAGATCTGGCGTTTTTGAAAATATGGGTATGGGGGAGGGTCCGATCTCCCGATAAGACTTCTTGAGCTTCTGAAGGGCTTAATTCTTATCTGATTTGGCTAAAATTTTGCACATATCGTTGAGGATTGACTTCCAACAACTGTGTAAGGTATGGTCTTAATCAGTATATAGCCGCCATATAAACCGATTTCCCGATAAGACTTCTTGATCTTCTAAAAGACGCAATTCTTATCTAATATGGTTGGAATTTTGCATATGTCTTTTTAGTATTGCTTCCAATCACAGTGCCATACATGCCATATAAACCAATCTCTCAATTTGACACTCTGAGCCACTGGAGGGCGCAAGTTCTACTCTATTTGTCTGAAATTTTGGAGGTGGTATTTTTCTATGACTTCTAACAGCCATGACCAGTACGGTCCATAGCGGTCAATAACTTGATGTAGCTCCAATATATTTTGAAAAAATCATTCAAAGAACTGTGCAATCCATTGTGGAGGGTATATAAGATTCGGTCCGGCCGAACTTAGCACTCTTTTACTTGTTATACAATAGATTGACCAGCTTTCCCTTTTTCAACAAACAAAAACTATTGTTTTAGCAAACATTTTTGTTTTTTTTTTTTTAATATGTATCCAAACTTACTTTTAATGAAAAAATACTACCCCAAGCCTGAGCATGGCACGGAGTCAAGGAGGTAGTTAAAGGTAGTTCCATAACTTAATGATTTTCAAACGAAATGATAAGAGAGTAACCAAAACGTTGTTTTTAAACCCCACAATGTACATCAACCTAATATTTTTGTATTGGCATATTTCCAACAAAGACCGTTCACCGATAATCATTTAACTCTAAGCTCAATGATAAGAGACCGAGTCCGAATGGCGTGTCGAAAGGTGAGAATTAGTTTGTATAGCGATGTCCTTGCCAGGAATCGAACTCACGTAATCAGCGTCAGAAGCGGACACGCTAACTTGTGCGCTACGACGATCTTCAAAAAGATTCAGGAGTGAATTCATGTTTACTCGAATTAAAACAAGTAAAAAGGCGTTAAGTTCGGCCGGGCCGAACTTTGGATACCCGCCACCTCGGGTATATATCTCAACCAACTTTCATCAAAATCCGGTGAAAATTGCATATGTTATGTCCCATAGCAGTTATATCGAAATATGTTCCGATTTGGACCATATACTAGTACAAGTTATTGTTCAATTGTGTATAACAAAATATTTGTCTTTTTAGTAGCTATATTTAAAAATAAACCGATCTGAACCATATACGACACGGATGTCGAAAAGCCTAATATATGTCACTGTGTTAAATTTCTGTGAAATCGCATTATAAATGCGCCTTTTATGGTGCCAAGACTTTAATTCGAAATATCGGTCTAAATGGCAGCTATATCCAATTCTGGACCGGTTTTGGTCAAGTTGCAGAAAAATGTCGAAGAGCCTAACACAACGCATTGTCCCAATCGGAGAAATTGGATAATAAATGCGCCTCAAAACCTATAACCGAGAGATCGGTCCATATGGCGGCTATATCCAAATCTTTACCGATCTAGGTCAAATTGAAGAAGGATATTGAAGGGCCTAACACAACTCACTGTCCCAAATTTCAGCAAAATCGGGTAATAAATGTGGCTTTTATGGGCCTAAGACCCTTAATCGGAGGATCGGTCTATATGGCAGCAATATCCAAATCTGACACGATCTGGACCAAATTGACGATTGATGTCGAAGGGCCTAACACAACTCAATGTCCTAAATTTCAGCAAAATCGGATAGTAAATGTGGCTTTTATGGGCCTAAGACCCTAAATTGGAGGATCGGTCTATATGGCAGCTATATCCAAATCGGAACAGATCTGGGCCAAATTGACGAATGATGTCGAAGGACCTAACACCACTCACTGTGCTACATTTCAGCAACATCGGACAAGAAATGCGGCTTTTATGGGCCAAAGACCCTTAATCAGAGGATCGGTCTATATAGCAGCTATATCCAAATCTGAACCGATCTGAGCCAAATTGAAGAAGGGTATCAAAGGACCTAACACAACTCACTGTCCCAAATTTCAGCAAAATCGGATAATATATGTAGCTTTTATGGGCCTTAGACCCTAAATCTGCGGATCGGTCTATATGGGGGCTATATCAAGATATAGTCCGATATAGCCCATCTTCGAACTTAACCTGTTTATGGACAAAAAAAGAATCTGTGCAAAGTTTCAGCCCAATATCTCTATTTTTAAAGACTGTAGCGTAATTTCAACAGACAGACGGACAGACGGACGGACATGTCAAGATTGTCTTAGATTTACGCTGATCAATATGGAAATGGATATTTCCATGTGTTGCAAACGGAATTACAAAATGAATATACCCACATCATTCGGTGGTGGGTATAAAAAAACTCCACTCAAAATATCACCCATTGTATTTTGAGTGGAGTTTTTTTTTTCTTCGAGTAAACATGAATCCACTTAAAATTTTTTCTGGCTGATGGTCATAAGCATCGTTCCCCACCCTTTAAATGTGCAAATTTTTTTGAACTAACGCTTTTTATGTACACTTTCTCTTAAAAGAGGATTATTTAGCTTAAATAGTGTTTTTTTAACAAATAAAATTTTAATTTCAACCTGCTTTATCAAGGCAAAAAATAAGGTTTTCCGCTTCAATATATTACGCAGGTCATGAAAACATTAATTTTAATATAGTTTTTTCCTATGTTAGTTTTTTGGTTGCCCGCCATTACTATCACACGTTGGCATTTGAAACCATTTCCGATGTTTTTTACTTGCATGACGAAAGGTGGCTCCTTCTTTGCTGGATTGCGAGAAGGAGATGTCTGAATAGCATTTAAGTTAGTAAGTGCTGCACCCCATAAATATTTGTCAAGTGTCCCCATATGTTGAGAATTGATGTTTTAAAACCATCTTTGTGCTAGAGAAATATGAATTTAGAGTTAAAGGAATAACAATAGTTTTTTTCAGGCAGCTCGACTGTTAATGGCAGCATGATGCTCGTAGGAGGAGTCAAATATTTAACACTGTGCTATGGAACTTAAGCATTAGCATAAAACATGAACTCCATTTTGCAGCTAAACATACATAAGTAACGAGCTGCTCTAATATATGCTAAAAGGAATTTTGTGCCACTTTATCGCCTTATCGTAGTGCATCTGATTTCTTGGGTTGTTTTTACAAATAATCGCTTGTGTTCATAATTCACATTTTTTGCAGGCCCAATTTAAGTTTGATACTCATATCGATTACATTTCATTCCGTTATCAAATGAATTACAAAATTAAAACATACATACATGCAGTAAAATATTAAATATATTGTATATACACTCAGAGAAATGTTGTAGTAAAATCAGCAAAATGTTTGCTGTAACACCAGAAGGTCTGCTGAAAATGGGACAGCAGTAATTTGTTGCTAAGATAGCAAACATTTTCTGCAGTTTAGAAGTTAAAAAATTTTGAATGAGTTTTTTCACATGTATAGCAAATATCTTAATAGTTATTTAGTAGTTCAAAATTTTTGAATGAATTTAATCAAAAGCTTAAAATTTTTAATTTAATGTCAGCACACAGTGTTTGCTGATATCAGAAGACAAATTTTTCTGCGTGTATGTATATAGTTGATAGCTGTGATTATATGTATAAGCATACAGATCGAATCAGAACCACCTGCTGATTAGACATGTCTGTTTGTCTGTCGTGTTAATCTCTGTACAATGTACAGATCGCATTTTTGAATTCATCACCTTAATTATGACACATGTTTTTATTTTAACTTAGAGATGAAGCCTATTGAAATTGGAAGAAATCGGATCAGATTTGGTTATAACTCCCATATAGGTTTTAACACCTGAGTTAAACAAGCATTTAAATTTGATAATTAATTATATGCTACAACATCGACTGCAGCACATGGTGACTTTTCACTTTCCCTAGAGGGAAATTCAGGACTAAAAGCTTAAAGGCTTTATTTTGTAGGCGAAAGACATGCCAGCCACATTCCCAACTCCTTTAACAAGGGATGTCCAAAGAGATAAGGCCTTTACTTCTCATATCGTATGCGGAAGGACTTTTTAACACATAGCTCTCTAAATTTTATTCAAAAATATAAAATATTCACTTTGTCATCGAAATATCCATTTCCGATCCTATAAAGTATATACATGTATTCTTGATCGTCGTAAAGATCTAAGACGATCCGTTTGCCCGTTTGGCTGTTGAAATCACGCTTCAGTCTTTAAAAACGCTGATATCGAAGAGAAAATTTGCACACATTTCATATTGTCCATAGGCGGGGTAAGTTCGAAGATGGCTATATCAGACTATATCTTGGTTAAGCTCTTAAGCCCACGATTGAAGTTCTTGGGCCCCTAAAAGGCGCACTTAAAGTGGTATAGTCAGATATGTTGGGCTCTTTGACATCCGGGTCCTATATGGTCCAGATCAGTCTATATTTGGTTATAGCTGTCATACATGCCAATTTTTTACCCGATTTCTCTGAATTTTGATAATGAGTGGTATTAGGCTCCGTAAACATCGTAAATGGTGCAGGTCGAACTTTGGATAAAGCTACCATATGGTGTCATTTGTTTCGTTAACGGTGGAGGCGAGGTAGATAAAGTTGCGGACCATCTCAAAGTTGAAGTTTCCAACTTTCTCCATGTTCTTTATCTGATCGGGTTAAAGGGCCTTGTGGGAGTTAATATCATCACCTTTGTCTTATCTCCATTTACTGCCAAACCAATTTTCGTCTATTCTATTTCGGTACTACCAAAGTCTGCGTTTGCCTCTTCCGGTAACCGACCCATAATATCGATGTCGTCGGCATAGGCGAGTTGCTTATGTTCTCTTGTTAGTAGTGTGCCATGCCTAATTACATCTGCTTCTCGTATAATATTTTCCAGCAGAATATTTAAGAGATCACACGATAGGTTGTCTACTTGGTATTGATCGGTTCGAAGAGGTTTTTTCCTATTTTAACTGAGGAGCGTATATCAAAAATCGTCAATCTGCAAAGTTATACCAAAGTCATGACAACTCTTTACCTTTGAAGGTAAAGAGTTGTCAAAGGCGGCTTTATAGTCAACGAAAAGATGGTAGGTGTTGATTTGTCCTTCTCGGGTCTGTTCCACGATTTGGCGCAGCGTAAATATTTGGTCCATGGCGGATTTACCAGGTCTAAAGCCAGACTGATAGGGCACAATTATTTCGTTGACTCCATACTTTAATCTTTTGCACAGTACGCTCGAAAGTATCTTGTATGCAATGAGGAGAAGTCCTATTACTTTGTAGTTGGCACATACCGTCACCTTTCACCTTTCTTGAGTTTGGGACATTGGATATGCGTCCTTCTAGTCAGATTGCGCAAACGAGTTGATGCATACGCCTTATCAGCATGTCGCCTTCGGTCTTAAAGATAAAAAAAAATATCCGTATCTCGGAATAGGTACTACCAAGCACTCCTACGGAAGCTAGAAAAAGAATCAGATCTCCCAAATAGCATAACACTGCTAAAATGCTAAAGAAGAAAAAGAGCTCCCCGTTTTCAAGTACTCTAGGAAAACCAAGCCAGCCATCCCGCAATGGAGACTCCAGACAGAGTCCTGCGGAGGTAGACAAAGTCGGAACAGGAACGAAGGAAGTACGCACGGCCCCTGAGTCTTCATGGAGGACTGTGACTTCCAATAGAAGGCCACAGCCTTCACGGAAAGGGAAAATGGTCGCTGAGAATGGTAAGGAGCCGCCCTCTTTCGTCATGGTGGCAAGAAGCATAACAGAGATGAGCGGACTTATGCAGTCATCAATATCGGCTGTGCATCCGGTAGGATTCCACCAGATCATCGGTCTTAAGTGGAGGATCTGGAGGAGGATCATCCATACTATTGATGACCTGCGAGTATAGAGAGGATATCTTTACCCTGCGTTTTGCATCGGCGGAATGTATTAATACCGTCAGATAGCTCGTCAGAGGTATTCACGATCCCTGGGAGGGCGCAAAGCTCGACCTGGTGAGAAAGATGGATATCCCCAACCTCACAAAGGCGACGGTCTTCATCAAGGGATGCGACGGAACGCATGTTGGGATTCTTGAGCAAGCAAAATCAATGTTTGATCACAGAGAAGTGGGAAGGAACTCTTCTTGTGGTTGGCGTTGATCAAGTGTTCGTGACGAGTATGGCTAAGATTAAAGGCATGGCGCACTACGGAAGCAAAGCTGTCTTCTTCAAGATTGGGAAACCAAGGATAAGCAGAAATTCTCATATTGAGACATCAGGCCGTGCAGTGGCAGGTGACTCAATACCACCCAACGAACAAGGGACTGACGATGAGACATTAACTGCCTCTCTCAATATTAGAAGGACCAGGATAAGCAAAGATCCTAATACTAAAATATCAGGCAGTGAAGTGGCGAGAGACCCAACACAGCCCAACAAAAGGGACCCGACGACGGACCCATCACCCACTCCAAGAAGCCCATTTACTTAAGATTTGGAAGACTAAGATGGGCAAAGATCATAGTATTGAAACATCAGGCAGTACAGGGAATGAAAACTCAATACAGCCTAACGAAATGGGACCCGGCGATGGAACCATTACCGAGTTTATAAAGAGTCGGAAGACTATGATAGGCAAAGAACCTAATACGATGACATCGGGCAGTGCATTGGCAGGAAAGTCATTGCAGTTTAAAGAACAGGGAGATCATCAGCTATTCCCAAGATGCCTATTTACTGGAGGACCAGTGATTGAGGTAATCCAGATAAACCTCCACCGAGGCTGCTACACACGCTCTGATGGAGAAAATTAGCAAGGGAAAGATTCATATTACCTTAATTCAGGAGCCATAGACGACCCGGAACAAAGTTTCTGGCCTGAACCATATGAACTATCAATTATTCCATGCTAACACTGGTACTCGGCAGAGGACCTGCCTTATTTGTCATAAAAATTTCAATTATATATTTTCCCCAGAGTTGTCAACGTCGGATGCAACAGTGTTGAGACAAGGAAACGGTGAAGCTACCATGCATATCACTTTATCTGCCTTTCGACTCTCCGACGCCGCCACCCACGTCGGAGCTGTAACGGCTGGTGAGGAAGGCAAAATAGACAGGAAACGAGGTACTAATAGGGTGGGATGCGAACTCTCACACACATTTCGTGGGGTAGTAAAAATACAAATTTTGCCCATGAACATTCCACTAAGGAACACTAGCAAACTTCTCACTTAACAATGAGTGCAGTCCGGTTCAAGTTTCAAGCTCAATGATAAGAAGCTTCCTTTTTATAGCCGTGGCCGAACGGCGGGCCGCAGTGCGACACCTTTTGGAGAGAAGTTTTACGTGGCATGGTACCTAACAAATGTTGCCAGCATTAGGAGGGGAAAACCACCGCTGACACTTTTTCTGCTGGTTTCGCCGGGATTTGAACCCAGGCATTCAGCGTCAAAGGTGGACATGCTAACCTCTGCGCTAAGGTGGTTAGTACCAACACTAATAAGCAGGGTTCTTGAATACTAACGACCTAATAACACTTAATATTGGTAACACCGCTACCATTGTTAATAGGATTAGGGAGGAGGTATAAGATGCGACGCTATGTTCGGAAAATCTTATCGATGAGGTTTAGGATTGGAGGGTCTCCAGGGAACGAACACTCTTTCCCTGACCATCGCTACATTAGGTTTAGAATAGCACGGCCTGCGCCGAATCCGATAAGATTCCGGAAAATTCGGAAGGCTACTCAGAAGAAAACTTGGGCAAGATAATTTAGATTGTCCAAGCATAGACGACAATGTGAACAGGATTACCACTGTACTGGTGAAGTCTTTCGAAAATGATTGTGCTCTTTGGGAAGGAAAGCAGTCCAAGAAAAACCTCCGCAGACTTTTTAACAGAGCACATATCCGTCGTATCCATTTTCCACAGGATACGAAGGGACTCACGGAGACACCGGAATCTAGGAATAATCACGTTGATCGAAAGTTAATCATAGCGGAATTTTTGGTGAAGAAATTTTTGAGGAGCTTCAAACCATTTAAGTCACCCGGGCCTGATGGAATATTTTCGGCGTCACTACAGAAAGAGGCAGAATATCTGACGCCTCATCTGGCCAAAATTTTCACAGCGTGCCTAGGACTTGTATATACCCCGAAAGCCTGGCAGGAGGCAAGGGTGGTATTTATACCCAAGCCAGGCAAGGCAAGTTGTGCGACACCAAAGGCGTATAAGCCTTATGTCCTTTCTACTCAAAGCCATGGAAAGTATTGTGGACACCATGATAAAGAGTAGGGTATCCAGCGAACTGCTCAAATACAAGCAACATGCCTATGTCAAGGTAAGGTCGATGGAGACTGCCTTGCACGAGGTTGTGCATAAAATGGAAGAATCCTTCGGTGTCAAAACGTACACCCTGGCGGTATGCATTGACATCGAGGGGGCTTTTAACAATGTACGGAGCGACACACTGAGTCAATCCTTAGACCAGTACCGGCGGGGCCCGGTCCTTAGTGACTGGATAAACCATATGCTAAGGAACAGGTGGATAAATTGTGTGTCCCGTGGCATAAATACAATGGGGAAAGTGGCACAAGGTACGCCAAAAAGGGGCATATTTCGCCACTCTTATGGATGACCACCATAAATGACCTATTGCGGATGCTGACTGAGGAGGGATTTGAACCAGTCTGCTAAGCAAAAAATGCAAAATTTGCCCATTTTGCCCAATATGTTCCATTAAGGAATAGGAGCAGGAATAGGAGACCCAGAGATCTCAATGTTAACCCAGAGAAGACTGAAAAATGCCTGTTCACGGTGGGAGAAACTCATACCATCGCGGTATAATCGAGGCGACGATAGGTAACCTGAAAGGAAGGGAAAAGGTTTCCGATCGGATTCCTGAGATGATCCTTAAGGTCGAGTGTGAGGCACTGCTGCCAGCGGCACAGTCTTGGATTGAACCTAGTATTGCAATCTGGAAGATCATGTTAAACGGATGGATCAAAGCTAAAGGACAGAGTGGGCCTTAAGGCCTACATTGCGAACCCAGGGACAGAGAACTGTTTTAGACTGTCTGACCATAATACGGTTCTGAAGGCGGAGATCCAGGCGATTACGGAACATCTTTACCGGCAGTAAAATTGCCATAAGGGCAATAACAACCAGGACGGTAAGGTCACGAACAGTCTTGCAGTGTAAGGAGATTAACGCCTTCTCTGAGGATGGGAAAATCCTCATTGTTTGGGTCCTGGGCCATAACAGGGTAAGGGGGAATGAATGGGCAGACGATTTGGCTGTGAAGACCAGAGGACTGCCGCCAATGAACTTGGTTAACCTGAAGCCTTTCGGGTCGACGCAGTCCGAGTTAAGGGAGTGGGAGACGAATGCGCATGCAAAATTGTGGAACAGCGAAACGGTCGGTATGACGGCGAAAATCTTATGGGGGGATCCAAATCGTGAAAAGACAAGGCTGTTACTGAAAGGGACGGGAAGGGACACATATGACTACGAGCTCACTTATGTAAAATCGGTGCGGCAAGTGATAGCATGTGTTGGGCATGCGGGGCTTTCGCGTCTAACAGATACCGGCATTATGGGGACACAATACCAGGAATGAACCAACTTAGGCAAGTGGCATGGAAAACAATTAAGGATTTTGTAAGTAGCACGGAATTACTAATTTTGATTTTCTTTTTCGAGGTTACTTTTTTTTGTATTAAGAGCGCACAACAAGCCAATTTCTGGCTAATCTGCACCCTTCTTTCAACCTAACCTACAGAATTGTCTGCATTTTACACGCAGGAATATTTGTGTTTCTTTGCTTTGATAAATTACATACTTTCAATCTAGTTATATAACAAAGATATATCTTCTTATATATAAAAATCAATTTGTGTTTGTTTGTAGGTTTGTTTGTTTGTATGTTTGTGTGTTCCTTATAGACTCAGAAACGGCTGAACCGATTTTTCTGAAATTTTCACAGACGGTGCATAATGACCCCGTGGTGAAAATAGGGTACTACATTTTGTGATATCTGAAGGGGGGGCGGACCCTCTCCCTTACCCTAATTTTTAGAAACGCCAGATCTCGGAGATGGGTTGTGGGATTTAAGCAATTTTGTGTGCTCTCATATAGTACCCTAAAAATAAAAACTTGGTATCCAAATTTCGGGTGGGGTACCTAGGGGGGCTGCACCACACTAAAACCTACCAAACATATATTTAGACCAATCACGACAATATGGTACTCAAATGAAAGGTATTTAGGATAATAAAACGTATCGGATATCCAATTGTCGGACCAAGTGCCAGGGGGACCACCCCAATCCCCAAAACACCCCTAAATCGAGCATATTTACCGACCATTTCAATGTGGAGCTTAAATGAAAGGTATTGGGGGGGGTAGAGCAAGAATTGATACCCATTTTCGGGACCAATTTTCTGGCGGTCTACCCCTTTCCCAAAATACCCCACAAATAGCAATTTTTTAGTGACCATCACAATATGGGGCTCAAATAAAGATGTTTGGGAGTAGAATGCGAGTTTGATATCCAAATGTAGGACCATGTATTTAGGGCATCACCCCTTTCCCAAAACACCCCCAAAGGGAAAAAATTTTTCGACCATGCCAGTATGTGGCTCAAATGAGAGGTATTTGAAATTAGAAAACGGATTTGATAACCTATTTTGGATCAATGTGTTTGGGGGACGCCTCATCCTGTAAACTCCTCTTTAGCCAAGGACAATATGGGGTTAACATAAATGGTATTTGAGAGAAAAGCACGATGCTGATTTTTTTTAGGGCGAAGTATCTGGGGGAGCACCTCTCCCCCGAAAACACCACTAAATCAGACATCATGGGAATACCGGGCTGAAATGAAGTATTTTAAGAATGGAGTACACCTTACATCCGAGCTTAAATTCGTAGACTAATAAAGATCATGTGGAATTCAGATAAAGGCACTTATATTGTTAAATTGTTATTCAAGTTAGCATGATATTTCACTAAAAGATCTATAAATGTCCAAAATAAATATTCTAAGGAACTTTTGTTCCATATAAAGTAAAAGAAGGCGCAGCGGAGCGGGCCCGATTCAGCTAGTATGAAATGAAGCTACTTACAAGATCTTTCAGAAACACTCGTTTACATAAAGTTGTCACCTTCCGTCATTTGAGAGAAATGTGCTGTTTTTGTACCCTACACCACTTCTGTGGTACAGGGTATTATAACTTAGTGAATTAGTTTGATCGATCGATCGACTCAGAATCACTTTCAGATTCGATTTAGCTATGTCCGTCTGTCTGTCTGTCCGTCCGTCTGTCTGTCCGTCTGTCCATGTTCATTTGTGTACAAAGTACAGGCCGCAGTTTTCATCCGATCGTCTTAAAATTTGGTACAGGCATGGTTTTCGGCCTAGAGACGAAGCCTATTGAAATTGGAAAAAATCGGTTCAGATCTGGATATAGCTCCCATATATATGTTCGTCCGATTTGCAGTAATAATGCAATAAAAAGTCATTTGTTAACCGATTTTCTCGAAATTTGGCAGGAAGGAAGGAAGAATTTTCTTATGACTCTCGCCATTACTAGTGAATTTCATAGAAATCGGTTCAGATTTAGTTATAGCTCTCATATATATAGTTCCTAGAATCATTGCAATCGCATTTATTAATCAATCTTTCCAAAACTTTGTTCATCGCCTTGCTCGACGACTTCCACATTATCTGAGAAGTTTGCTCGAAATCGGTTCAGAATTAGATATAGCTTCTGTATAAAAGTTCGACAAATTTTCATTTATAAAAGTTCGGGCAATTTCCAATAATGTTATCATTTGTCAACCGCAGTGATTACAGTTTGAACATATTTGCTCGCCGAGGTCGATCAAAATTGGTTTAGAATTGGATATAGCTCCCACATTGTACTTATAAGGTAGGTGTAGGTTATTATACAGTCGGCACCTCTCGACTTTTGACCTTCCTTACTGGTTTTGTATTTGCATTTGCATATTCGCACAAATCCATTATGGTTTTTATACCCTCCACCATAGGATGGGGGGTATACTAATTTCGTCATTCTGTTTGTAACTACTCAAAATATTCGTCTGACACCCCATAAAATATATATATTCTTGATCGTCACGACATTTTATGTCGATCTAGCCATGTCCGACCGTCTGTCCGTCCGTCTGTCTGTTTGTCGAAAGCACGCTAACTTCCGAAGGAGTAGAGCTAGCCGCTTGAAATTTTGCACAAATACTTCTTATTAGTGTAGGTCGGTTGGTATTGTAAATGGGCCATATCGGTCCATGTTTTGATATAGCTGCCATATAAACCGATCTTGGGTCTTGACTTCTTGAGCCTCTAGAGTGCGCAATTCTTATCCGATTTGAATGAAATTTTGCACGACGTGTTTTGTTATGACGTCCAACAACTGCGCCAAATATGGTTCAAATCGGTCCATAACCTGATATAGCTGCCATATAAACCGATCTTTGGTCTTGACTTCTTGAGCTTCTAGAGTGCGAAATTGTTTTCCGATTAGAATGAAATTTTTCATGTGGTATTTTGTTATGATGTCCAACAACTTTGCCAAGTATGGTTCAAATCCGTTCATAACCTGATATAGCTGTCATGTAAACAGATCTGGGGACTTGACTTCTTGAGCTTCTAGAGGGCGCAATTCTTATCCGATTTAAATGCATTTACTTGCTTACTTACTTTCAACAACTATGTCAAAAAAGGTTCAAATCGGTTCATAACCTGATATAGCTGTCATATAAACAGATCTGGGGATTTGACTTCTTGAGCTTCTAGAGGGCGCAATTCCTATCCGATTTGGCTGAAATTTTGCATGACGTATTTTATTCTTACTTTCAACAACTGTGTCAAATAAGGTTCAAATCGGTTCATAACCTGATATAGCTGCCATATAAACCGATCGGGGATCTTGACTTCTTGAGCCTCGCAATTATTATCCGATTTGGCTGAAATGTATGGATCGCATTTGTCCAGTTCTATTCCCGACATTTCTTCTTAGGGAAAAAAAGGATAAAAAAGATTTGCTCTGCTATTAGAGCGATATCAAGTTATGGTCCGGTTTGGACCACAATTATATTATATGTTGGAGACCTGTATAATATGTCAGCCAATTCGAATAAGAATTGCGCCCTTTGGGGCTCAAGAAGTAAAATAGAGAGATCGATTTATATGGGAGCTGTATTGAGCTATAGACCGATTCAGATCATAATAAACACGTATGTTGATGGTCATGAGAGGATCCGATTTTCAGGCAAATCGGATAATAATTGCGACCTCTAGGCTCAAGAAGTCAAGATCCCAGATTGGTTTATATGGCAGCTATATCAGATTATGGACCGATTTGAACCATACTTGGCAAAGTTGTTGGATATCACAACAAACCACGTCGTGCAAAATTACATTCCAATCGGATAAGAAATGCGCACTCTAGAGGCTCAGGAAGTCAAGACCCAAGATCGGTTGATATGGCAGCTATATCAGGTTATAGACCGATTTAACTATACTTGGCACAGTTGTTGGATATCATAACACGTCGTGCAAAATTTCATTCAAATCGGATAAGAATTACGCATTCTAGAGGCTCAAGAAGTCAAGACCCAAGATTGGTTAATATGACAGCTATATCAGTTTATGGACCGATTTGAACCATACTTGACAAAGTTGTTGGATATCATAACAGAACACTTCGTGCAAAATTTCATTCCAATCGGATAAGAATTGCGCACTCTAGAGGCTCAAGAAGTCAAGACCCAAGATCGGTTTATATAACAGCTATACCAAAACATGGACCGATATGGCCCATTTACAATACCAACCGACCTACACTAATAAGAAGTATTTGTGCAAAATTTCAAGCGGATAGCTTTACTCCTTCGGAAGTTAGCGTGCTTTCGACAGACGGACGGACGGACGGACAGACGGACGGACATGGCTAGATCGACATAAAATGTCGCGACGATCAAGAATATATATACTTTATGGGGTCTCAGACGAATATTTCGAGTAGTTACAAACAGAATGACGATATTAGTATACCCCCCATCTTATGGTGGAGGGTATAAAAATTATTGAAATTTGTTGAAAGTTTTACATTACACTTAAATTTGCGCTATGACATTTAACATCAATTAGGGCATCTTCGGCGATTTAAATGAAAAACCGTTCTGGAGAATTTGTTTTTGAGAATTATTATGTCCTCTTTTGAAGAGGACATAAAATAAATCAACTAAAATTTAAAACGCAAATAAAGTTGGCAAAGAAAATATAAAGTTTACAACTGCAATAACGTAGAAATCTCTTCGTATTTCTGATTTTTAGTTCTACCGCCTTTTCTTATTGTATCTTCAATAAATAAGGAATATTTAAGGACTTATAAGTCCATGATACATATATAAGCATATACGGACATAGTTGTAAGCAATTTTTACCGGACATCTCTTTCCTTAGATGTTTTGTCCAGCTGAAACCAATAAGGTTTGTTTTTACTCTATAAAAAACAATAAAACCCTTTTTAACAAGTAAAAAGGCGTTTAGTTCGGCCGGGCCGATCTTTGGATACCCACCACCTCGGCCATATATGTAAACGACCTTTTGTCAAAATCCGGTGAAAAATGAATACCTTATGGCCCATAGCAGCTATCGAAATATTTTCTGATTTGAAACAAAGACGAATAAGTACAAGTGTTCAATTGCGTATAACGAAATATTGGCGACATCGGACTATAAATGCGCTTTTTATGGGCCCAAAACCTTAAATCGAGAAATCGGTCTATATGGCGGCTATATCCAAATCTGGACCGATCTGGGCCAAATGAAGTAGTATATCGTAGGGCCTAACACAACTCACTGTCCCAATTTTCAGCAAAATCGGATAATAAACGTGGCTTTTATGGGCCTAAAACCCTAAATCGGGGGATCGGTCTATATGGGGGCTATATCAAGATATAGTCCGATAAAGAATCTGTGCAAAGTTTCAGCTCAATGTATTTATTTTTAAAGACTGTAGCGTGATTTCTATAGACAGACGGACGGACATGGGTAGATCGTCTTAGATTTTTACGCTGATCAAGAATATATATACTTTATAGGGTCGCAAATGGATATTTCGATGTGTTGCAAACGGAATGATAAAATGAATATACCCCCATCCTTCGGTGGTGGGTATAAAAAGTTTTAGGCAAGATGTGGATGCTATGGGCAGGCTAACCAAGTTTCATCATCAGTCCATTTTCCCCCAAAAAGATTACATGCTCCACCTACTAGTGAGCTGTGAAATGTTCGAAGCATGCCTGTTTAAGACGAACATTGGATCATATCGGGTACCTTTCTTCAAGCGCATCAAGAAAGGTTAACCAACAACCGCCAATATCTCTAATTGAAAAATAACTTTCAGCATCTGCAACACACACTATGCCAAAATCAACTGATGATGAAGCTTGGTTAGCTTTGAAATCACGATCTCCATAGGCTGGCCAATCCATTAATAGACATGTATTCAAAGTCACAAATTTTTGCTGGCAAAAAAACCTCCCGGCAGAAATGTTAAGGCTCCCAATTTGCAATACGCGATTTCATGTAAAAAATTTTGCAAATTTGCACAATTTTTGAGTACGAAAACAAACTAATTGTGACACTGTCAACTTTCCTTTGCATTGATTTGGTACACGACGTTGGCTTGTGTTGATTATCTATTGGCGCTTTAGTGTTTGTGAATATTGGGTTTAGTGTTGTGTTTGGTTTTATGCAAAGTTCATGTTGCCGTTGCTGTTGTTGTTTATTATACCCTCCACCATAGGATGGGGGTATACTAATTTCGTCATTCTGTTTATAACTACTCGAAATATTCGTCTGAGACCCCATAAAGTATATATATTATTGATTGTCGTGACATTTTATGTCGATCTAGCCATGTCCGTCCGTCCGTCCGTCCGTCTGTCTGTCGAAAGCACGCTAACTTCCGAAGGAGTAAAGCTAGCCGCTTGAAATTTTGCACAAATACTTCTTATTAGTGTAGGTCGGTTGGTATTGTAAATGGGCCATATCGGTCCATAACTAGATATAGCTGCCATATAAACCGATCTTGGGTCTTGACTTCTTGAGCCTCTAGAGTGCGCAATTCTTATCCGATTGGAATGAAATTTTGCACGACGTGGTTTATTATGATATCCAACAACTGTGCCAAGTATGGTTCAAATCGGTCCATAACTAGATATAGCTGCCATATAAACCGATCTTGGGTCTTGACTTCTTGAGCCTCTAGAGTGCGCAATTCTTATCCGATTGGAATGAAATTTTGCACGACGTGGTTTGTTATGATATCCAACAACTGTGGCAAATATGGTTCAAATCGGTCCATAACCTGATATAGCTGTCATATAAAAAGATCTGGCGACTTGACTTCTTGAGCTTTTAGAGGGCGCAATTCCTATCCGATTTGGCTGAAATTTTGCATAACGTATCATGACCATCAACATTCGTGTTTATTATGGTCTGAATCGGTCTATAGCTCAATACAGCTCCCATATAAATCGATCTCTCTATTTTACTTCTTGAGCCCCCAAAGGGCGCAATTCTTATTCGAACTGGCTGACATTTTACACAGGTCTCCAACATATAAAATAATTGTGGTCCAAACCCGACCATATCTTGATATCGCTCTAATGGCAGAGCAAATCTTTTCTTATATCCTTTTTTGCCTTAGAAGAGATGCCGGGAAAAGAACTCGACAAATGCGATCCATGGTGGAGGGTATATAAGATTCGGCCCGGCCGAACTTAGCACGCTTTTAAAGGGTGATTTTTTTGAGGTTAGGATTTTCATGCATTAGTATTTGACAGATCACGTGGGATTTCAGACATGGTGTCAAAGAGAAAGATGCTCAGTATGCTTTGACATTTCATCATGAATAGACTTACTAACGAGCAACGCTTGCAAATCATTGAATTTTATTACCAAAATCAGTGTTCGGTTCGAAATGTGTTTCGCGCTTTACGTCCGATTTATGGTCTACATAATCGACCAAGTGAGCAAACAATTAATGCGATTGTGACCAAGTTTCGCACTCAGTTTACTTTATTGGACATTAAACCAACCACACGAATGCGTACAGTGCGTACAGAAGAGAATATTGCGTCTGTTTCTGAGAGTGTTGCTGAAGACCGTGAAATGTCGATTCGTCGCCGTTCGCAGCAATTGGGTTTGTATTATTCGACCACATGGAAGATTTTACGCAAAGATCTTGGTGTAAAACCGTATAAAATACAGCTCGTGCAAGAACTGAAGCCGAACGATCTGCCACAACGTCGAATTTTCAGTGAATGGGCCCTAGAAAAGTTGGCAGAAAATCCGCTTTTTTATCAACAAATTTTGTTCAGCGATGAGGCTCATTTCTGGTTGAATGGCTACGTAAATAAGCAAAATTGCCGCATTTGGAGTGAAGAGCAACCAGAAGCCGTTCAAGAACTGCCCATGCAACCCGAAAAATGCACTGTTTGGTGTGGTTTGTACGCTGGTGGAATCATTGGACCGTATTTTTTCAAAGATGCTGTTGGACGCAACGTTACGGTGAATGGCGATCGCTATCGTTCGATGCTAACAAACTTTTTGTTGCCAAAAATGGAAGAACTGAACTTGGTTGACATGTGGTTTCAACAAAATGGCGCTACATGCCACACAGCTCGCGATTCTATGGCCATTTTGAGGGAAAACTTCGGAGAACAATTCATCTCAAGAAATGGACCGGTAAGTTGGCCACCAAGATCATGCGATTTGACGCCTTTAGACTATTTTTTGTGGGGCTACGTCAAGTCTAAAGTCTACAGAAATAAGCCAGCAACTATTCCAGCTTTGGAAGACAACATTTCCGAAGAAATTCGGGCTATTCCGGCCGAAATGCTCGAAAAAGTTGCCCAAAATTGGACTTTCCGAATGGACCACCTAAGACGCAGCCGCGGTCAACATTTAAATGAAATTATCTTCAAAAAGTAAATGTCATGGACCAATCTAACGTTTCAAATAAAGAACCGATGAGATTTTGCAAATTTTATGCGTTTTTTTTAAAAAAAAAGTTATCAAGCTCTTAACAAATCACTCTTTACTTGTTATTTTTCTAAGCTGTTGATTGTCAAACAGAGCGGGATGTAGTTTACACTGTAAAAATTGGTTGCTGTTTCATCGAATTTGTTGGATATAGGTGTTTTCCCTTAGAAATAAAATTTTGTTGTTTACAGTGATTTTAGTTTTAATAAGAAAGTTATTGTTTGCCAAAATATTTGTTATTATTGTGGTGTTTTTGTGAGGAAACTGTATTTAACTGTCATAACGCCCAACGGCCATAAGGCCCACAATTGAAATTGATTTCAATATTACCGCTATACAGTTTTTAAGAATGATTTGATTTATATGAATATTCAATAAGAAGTTTTTTCAGGTGATTTTAAGCCAGTGAGAAGATTTGGTGCACGTGTACATTTTGAATTTGTTGGAGTTGCTCGTCGCAAATGTGAGTTGTTAGTGTTGGTAGCAAAACAATTATTTTAATTTAAACCACAGTACAGTAATGGAAACACTAATACTATCTACACTCAAAAAATAAAATTCGTTTCACAAAAAGGAAATTGTCGCCAATTAAACTTCTTTTCCAAAAAACGTTGGAATTTGTTTACAATATCAGTACATGCTTTTTAAGTCAAATTCTTGCAAGAATTTGAAACAAATACAGAGTGTTTTTTTACTCTGACCATATCTTTCATACTTTATACATAAAACATGTTAATTGGGGTTTCAACTAGTTTGCTTTGTTCAAAAATTAATTTAACGTCATGGTAATATATACATATGTATATTCTCTTTAAAACCTCCACCATTGGATAGGGGTATAATAATTTCGGCACTACGTTTGCAGCACATCGAATTATTGATCTATGACCCAACAAAGTATAAATCTTCTGGATCATCTTGACATTCCAAGTGTATTTACCCATGTCCGTCCGTCTGCCTGCCTGTGGAAAGCGCGCTTACTTTCGAAGGAATAAAGCTTAAAATTTTGCATAAATACTTTCCATTAGAGTATGAGTATTTTTATACCCACCATGAAAGGATGGGGGTATACTAATCTAGTCATTCCGTTTGTAACACCTCGAAATATTGATCTGGGACCCCATAAAGTATATATATTCTTGATCGTCACGCCATCATGTCGAATTAGCACTGTCCGTCCGTCTATCGAAACCACGATAGCGGTCGAACGCGTAAAGTTAGCCACTTGAAATTTTGCACAGATACTTAATATTGATGTAGGTCGTTGGGGATTTCCAATGGGACATATAGGTTCAGATTTGGATAGAGCTCTCATATAAACCGATCTCCCGATCTAACTTCTTAGTCCCTGGAAGCCGCAATTTTCATCCGATTTGGCTGAAATTTTGCACATAGTGTTGTGCTTTAATTTGCAAAGACTGTGGTTTAAATCAGTCTATAACCTGATAACCTTGAGCCCCAGGAAGCCGCAAATTTTGTTTGATTTGGCTGAAATTTGGCATGTAGTGTTCTGTTAGAACTTCCACCAACTGTGCCAAGTACGGTCCGAATCGGTCTTTAACCTGGCATAGCTCCCATATAAACCGATCTCCCGGTTTGACTTCTTTACCCCCTGAAAGCCGCAATTTTCGTCCGATTTAGTTAAAATTTTGCACATTCGTTCTGTTATGACATCCAACAACCGTACCAATAAGGGTCCAAAAAACCATAAAACTATGGCATTCAACTATATTTATTTTGTATTAAATTTAAGCAGAATAGCACGCTTTTACTTGTTTTTACATCTAATAGTCATTTCAAGTACGGTCCACCTATATTTGTAGATGTATCTCCTATTTATTTCAAAAGGTCATTCAAAGAACGTGTCAAATGCGGTCCATAGTGGAGGGTATTTAAGATTCGACCCGGCTGAACTTAACGCGCTTTTACTTGTTAATTATACCCACCACCGAAGGATGGGGGTATATTCATTTTGTCATTCCGTTTGCAACACATCGAAAAATCCATTTCCGACCCTATAAACTATATATATTATTGATCAACGTAAAAAGACGATCTAGCCATGTCCGTCCGGCTGTCCGTCGGTCTGTTGAAATCACCCTACAGTCTTTAAAAATAGAGATATTGAGCTGAAACTTTGCACATATTCTTACTTTGCCCATAAGCAGGTTAAGATCGAAGATGGGCTATATCAGACTATATCTTGATATAGCCCCCATATAGACCGATCCGGCGATTTAGGGACTTAGGCCCATAAAAGCCACCTTTATTATCCGATTTTGCTGAAATTTGGGACAGTGGGTTGTGTTAAGCCATCCTTCTTCAATTTTGCCCAGATCGGTCCAGATGTGGATATAGCTGTCATAAAGGCCGATCCGCCGATTTAGGGTATTAGGCCCATAAAAAGCGCATTTATTGTCCGATTTTGCCAAAATTTGGAACAGTGAGTTGGGTTAGGCCCTTCAACATTCTTCTTCAATTTGGCCCAGATCGGTCCACATTTGGATACAGCTGCCATATAGTCTGATCTCTCGATTTAAGGTTTTGGACCCATAAAAGGCGCATTTATTGTTCGATGTCGCCGAAATTTAGGTCAGTGAGTTGTGTTAAGCCCTTCGACATACTTTTGCTATATGGAGAGATCGGTCCAGATTTGGATATAACTGCCATATAGACCGATCTCTCGATTTTAGGTTTTGGGCTCTTAAAAAGCGCATTTATTAACCGATATCGCCGATATTTGGGACACTGAGTTGTGTTAAGCCCTTCGACAAACTTCTGCAATTTAGCCCAGATCGGTCCAGATTTGAATATAGCCGCCATATAGACCGATCTCTCAATTTAAGGTTTAAGGCCCATAAAAAGCGCATTTATTGTTAGATGTCGCCGAAATTTGGGACAGTGACATACTTCTGCAATATGCCACAGATCGGTCCAGATTTTGATATAGCTGCCATATAGACCGATCTCTCTATCTAAGGTTTTTGCGCCATAAAAGGCGCATTTATTGTTCAATTTATTTGGGACAGTGAATTGTGTTAAACTCTTCGACATTTTTCTGCAATTTGGCCCAAATAGGTCCAGATTTTGCTGTCATTTAGACCGATCTCTCGATTTTAGGTCTTGGTCCCATAAAAGGCGCATTTATAATCCGATTTCACTGAAATTTGACACAGTGAGTTATGTTATACACAGTTGAACAATGACTTTTACTTATTAATATTTGGTCCAAATCGAAACATATTTCGATACAGCTGCTATGGGGCATAAGGTATGCACATTTCACCTGATTTTGACGAAAGGTGGTTTACATATATACCCGAGGTGATGGGTATTCAAAGTTTGGCACGGCCGAACTTAACGCCTTTAACTTGTTTTAAAATAAATTGTTCTTATTGAAAAAGATGTTGTAACTTAATTCAAACCCTATATTTTATCAATTATAGGCACATCTCAGTTGGTAATTATTACTCTTTCAGGGTTTAATTGGATTTATATCGATGTTATGAAGGACAATTATATTAAAAGCCTTCCAGTTTCGCACAACTCCATTATGGTTTTGTATTATGATCTGGTCTATTCGTTATGAAGTAAATAAAACAAAAAAGTAAAAGTGTGCTAAGTTTGGCCGGGCCGAATCTAATATACCCTCCACCATGGATCGTAGTTGTCGAGCTCTTTCCACGGTATCTCTTTTTAGGCACATAAAGGATAAAAGAATATTGAAAATTGGAGACCATAGTAGAAGTCATTGTGTAAAATTTCAGTCAAATCTTGTAAAAATTGCGCACTTTAGGGACTGAAGAAGTAAAATAGGGAGATAGGTTTATAGGAGAGCTGTATTAGGATAAAAACCGATTCATACCATATTCGACACGTATGTTAAAGGTTATGGCAGAAGCCGTTGTACAAAATTTCAGCCGAATCGGATAATACTTGCGCCCTTTAGAGTCTCAAAAAGTCAAGATTCCAAATCGGTTTATATGGCAGCTATATCAGGTTATGGTCGATTTGAACTATTCTTAGCACAGTTGTTGAAAGTCATAACAAAACACCTCATGCAAAATTTTAGCTAAATCGGAAAATAATTGCGCCCTCTAGTGGCTCAAGAAGTTAAGACCCCAGATCGGTTTTTATGGCAGCTATATCAGGTTATGAACCGATTTAAACTATTCTTAGCACAGTTGTTGAAAGTCATAACAAAACACGTCGTACAAAATTGCAGCCAAATTGGATAGGAATTGCGCATTCTAGATGCTCAAGAAATCAAGACCCCAGATACGTATATATGACAGCTGTATCAAAACGTGGACCGATATAGCCCATTTTTAATCCCAACCGACCTACACTAATAAGAAGTATTTGTGCAAAATTGTGCGTAAATTTTACCAAATCGGTAATCGGTGCATGTTGTATTTTTTGTACCTGACCGCCGTTTGGGCGTTAAGGCGAAACTTTAAAAATTAGCCGAATTTTCCTAGCTGCTCAATATACTGACTGTTCTCTGCTCAACCAAAACAAAAAAGGAAAAAATATTCTGTGTGAGGATTTGTCTAAATTCGTGACGAGCACCCAATTGCATTTATTTCCTAGCCCATGGTCCTGGTTGGTATTATTTTCTTGTGTACATACAAATTAATGTTCAAAAGTATGGATGTTTTTGCCCATCACTGGTCTATACGATCAAAATCTCACCCTTTGTCTCTAGTAGGAGGAACACAAGGTAATAATAATTGGTCCGGTACGAAAAATTGAATGAACGTTTTCTGGAGTCGAAGCTGTTTTGCAACTAAAAAGTTTTTGGACAACAAAAAGTTTGGATTAAAGTTAAGTTAGAAATAGCGTCATAAGGCAAACCAAAGGACTAGAAAGTAATTTAACAAAAGTCAAAACCCGTAAATTAGAAAAAAACAACACTCATTCTACCACAGCTTCCTGCAGATGACATTTCGACTTTATGCTCCCGGAAAAGGTTGTATTCAATCAGATTCTTAGCATATTTCCAACGACAGTATAATACCAGGGTTGCCTTTTATATTATGAGATTAGGGAAAAAAAACAAATATTAATCATAGAAAATAGATTTATTGTTTTTCAAAATATTCCCCATTAAGATGTATATACTTTTGCATGCGTTTGAACCAATTGTCGAAGCACTTTTGCCACTCTGATTGAAGTATCTCCAAAACATGCATTCTGAACGCATCAACCGCTTCTGCAGGTGTCGAAAAACGTTTACCTCTCATTCTAATTTTGAAAGAAGTTATTCATTGCCTAGTCAGGACTATACGGCGGATGGCTCTCCAAATTAATGTTTTGAGTGCTCAAAATGCAGTTGTTTCGAACTTTTGGAGCATTTCTTTCGACAAATCGACACGATTTTTTTGAGCGATTGACAAATTGTGTGGGATCCAACGCGAGCAAATTTTTTTGACGGTTAAATGTTTATGCAATATTGAATGTATGTCGCACTAATACCTAAGGTCGTCACATCTTGCAATATCAATTGGCGCACAGCATCAATGGTTTTTGGAAAAACAACTGATTTCGGACGACCTTCACGAAATTCGTCTAGGCGTGAACTACGACATCGGTTGAATTCACCATACCATCGACAAACACTGGTCCTTGAAGGAGCTTCATCGCCAAAAATTGCATCAAGTTCGTCGATGCACTGCCAATTAGTTAATCTACGTCGAATGTTGTAAAAAAAATCACACGAAAATGTTTACGATTTAATTCCATTTTCTGGGCGATATGAATCTTTTAAGGTTCTGTAAACGTTCTGAGAACGTATAACCTCAAAAATTTCAAGCTTTACGATAGAGCTGTCAGTTGGCGGATTGTAACACAAGGGTTGTCCAATCCCGAATATAAGAGGTAACCCTCGCAACTATGCAAAATTCGCTTGAAATTATCGAAATATGCACTAACTTCGAAAGACAATTCCATTTTTTATAGCGTGCATCGCATAACTTTGTGACCTTTTAAAATATGTAAATATGTAGCATTTGACACGCAGGATTCACTATATACGAGTATATCGCAACCACTTAAGGAAATAAATCATTAGAGAAGCGAGCAAATTTAAATACTCGCAATACAGCTTTCTAATAAACAAATTAATTCTAAGAAGTTTTTGCAAATTATGACCAATAAAATTCAGCTGTTTCAATAAACTCTCCTGCTGACAATAGCGAATCAGAAGATGAAAGTGATCCAGCTCCATCGGATGGGATTTTATGCGTAATTTGCTTTAAAAATAAGAAATGTATGCTTTTGGGACCATATCAACGTTTTAAACATTTTTAACCTTGTTTCGACGAAACACAAAGAAACCATACCCAAAAAGGTACTTTAACATTGAGTCCTTTCTGTAGACTACTTATGGGCAAAGCTGATAAAGTTTTTACTCAATTTAATAAACTTATTGTATACGATTTTCTATATTTATACCCTACACCAGCCCACTGTGGTAAAGTGGCTACTTTGTACAGACAAATGCACAAAGTTATAATACCTTTGTGCATTTGTTTGTACAAAGTAGTCACCGTAGCGCAGAGGTTAACATGTCCGCCTTTGACACTGAAAGCCTTGGTTACAATCCTGGCGAGAACATCAGAAAAAAATTATCAGCGAAGATTTTCGCCTCCTACTGCTGGCGCCATTTGTGAGGTAATGTACCATTTGGTATGGCAGCTTTGTAAGAAAACTTCTTCCCAAAGAGGTGTCGCACAACGGCACGGCTTTCGTACTGGGCTATGGAAACATCTTATCACTCAGCTTAAACTTGAATCGGACAGCACTCATTGATTTGTGACAAATTTGCCCCTGATCCTTAACGGAATGTTCATGGGAAAATTTGCATTTTGCATTTGCTTGGAACGATTAGAAGGAGAAGAACTAGATTTCGTATTGAAAGGTATATCAATCGGCTAAGAATCTCTTCCTGATTCGATTCAGCTATGTCCGTCTGTCTGCCGAAATACGCTTGCAGTCAAGGTACAGGCCGTATTTGTTGTCTGACTATCGTAAAATTTTGCACAAGTCACTTTTTTGGTTCAGAGCGAACGCTATAGATTTTTATTGGTTTAGATTTAGATATCGGTTCAGATTTAGATATAGCTCCCATATACATCTTTCATCGGATATGCCTTTGTAAAGCTGTAGAAGCCACAATTTTGATGCAGTCTTTACAAAATTTGACATGAAATGCTTTTTTGGCGTATCAATACGTGTGCAAAATTTCATCAAAATCGGTTCCGATTTAAATATAGCTCCCATGTAAAACTTTTATCCGATGTGGCCTTTTAAGTCAATAGTATCCACACTTTTAGTCCGATCTTCATAAAGTTTTGCATGTGGTGTTTGTTGACGTCTTAACATGTGTTCAAAATTTTATCAAAATCGGATCAGACTTAAGGCTCTATTACACGGTATGTAGTCTGTCGATTCAAGACCTTTAGGTGTTGCTCCCACATGCAAAGAAATATTCTCTTTGACATAAACGAAATTTTTGCCAATTAAACTTATTTTCTGAAAACGTTGAACTTGGTTTACGATAAAAGTACATGTTTTTTACGATAAATTCTTGCAAAAATTTGTGACAAATATAAAGTTTTTTACCCTGACAATACGTGCCATTCATTCTTGCGTGTACCACCGTTTGTCTTCAAAAGACTTCTTTGCATGACCAAGCCAACGCAGATGTTGTATTTTGATACGAATAACTATGCTTTCGTCATCATACAGCTCGTGGTTCATACGTCGCCTATATTCACCATTAACGCAAACTGGTCCATATATTCTACGAAGAATCTTTCTCTCAAATACTCCAAGCACTGCCTCTTCTGCTTTCACAAGTACCCATGCCTCAGAAACATATAACAACACGGGTAGTATTATTGTCTTGTATAGTGTAATACTCGTCTGTCGAGAGGTGGCTTTTTTTCTAAACTGCTTACTTAGTCCAAAGTAGCATCTGTTTCCCAGTATTATTCTTCGCTTTATCTCGTTTCGGTTACGGCGGTGACGAGGTGGATAAAGTTGCTGACTATCTCAAAGTTGTGCTTCCCAGCTTTCTCCATTTTCTTTATCTGCTTGGTTGTACAAGGCGTTTTGGGAGTTGAAATCATCCATTTCGTCCAATCTCCATTTACTGCGAGACCCATTTTCACTGACTCTCTTTCGATTCTTTCAAAGGCTGCAGTTACTACTTCCGGTGACCCACCTATGATGTCGAAGTCGTCGGCATAGTAGCGAGTAGCATGTGTACTCTTGTGATTGGTGTGCCATATCTATTCACATCTGCATCTCGTATAATCTTCCCCTGCAGGATATGAAACAGATCACACGATAGGCGGTCTCGTTGTCTGAAACCTCGTTTGATATTAAATGGTTCGGAGAGATTCTTTCGTATTCTTACTGGGGAATGAGTATCAGCATGTGCCATTCTTCAGAGTCTTATTAATTTTGCAGGATACCAAACTCAGACATACCTTGAAATACCTTTGAACGTAAAGGAGTATCGAAAGCGGCTTTATAGTCAACAAAGAGATGGTAGGTGTTTGTTTGTCCTTCACGGGTCTTTTCCAGGTCTAAAGCCGCATTGATAGGGCTGAATTATCTCATTGATTTTGGGTTTCATCTTTCACACAGTACCCTCGAGAGTATCTTGTACGCGATGGGGAGGAGACTTATTCCTCTGTAGTTGGCACATTCCGTCTTGTATCCTTTTTTGTGTACGGGACATAGTATGCTGAGGTTCCAATCATCGGGTATGCGTTTTTCTAGCCAGATTGCGCAGACAAGCTGATGCATATGCCTTATCAGCGTCTTGCCTCCGCTCTTTAATAGTTCAGCGGGTAACCCGCCTGCTCCTGCTGCCTCGTTGTTCTTCAGACCTCATTCTGACTACATTCTATACCGTCATCAGGGATTGGTTCTGCGGTATCCTCTTCGCCGCCAATGTCGGTCACTAGCAGTTGGATAAATTGTTCTTTTCATATCCTCACAGGAGGATGTGCAGCTTTAGATGTAGCTCCCATATATATATATATATATATATATATATATATATATATATATATATATATATATATTTATGTATATATATATATATATATATATATATATATATATATATATATATATATATATATATATATATATATATATATATATATATATATATATATATATATATATATATATATATATATATATATATATATGGGAGCTAGTCAGCGATTTTCGAGAGGAGAGTCTCAGTGAGGAGTCAGGTGGCACTGGCTCTTAACTAAATACTGAGTGCCAATGATACTCGAGATGACAAGGCGAGTTATTGGCGCCTTCAAATAACCAATGGCCAACATCAGCGTCTGTTCCCAGGTTAGGGGCGGCTGGCGGCGAGCGTTGGATCTTGGAGCAAGCGGCGCGCCACAACGAGGGATACATGCAATCCCACAAACCCATGCGGTTGGGGCACTGGGCCAGTAACCCGCCCCCGGAAAACATAGAACTACTATGAAAAACAAAGCAATAGTAAAAACGGACCCCCAACGTTGACGACCCACGCAAAAGAAAAAAGGACCATGATTTGCGGATCTGCACCTGGAATGTCCGCACTCTTTATAGAGAAGGTGCAGTATACGCGCTGGCGGATGTATTAGAGAAGTACAAGGCAGACATAACCGCCTTACAGGAAGTGCGATGGACTGGGAATGGCGTCACTACAACACCAAACGGTGACGAACTATACTATAGCTGCCATAACACGAGGTATGAATTTGGCTGCGGATTTGTGGTTAGTCGAAGACTGAAACACCTAGTCTCCAGCTTTACTCCGGTGGATGAGAGACTAGCCACAATCCGCATAAAAGCCAAATTCTTCAACATCAGTCTTATTTGTGCCCATGCCCCGACGGAAGACAAAGACGAGCAGACCAAGGATATTTTCTACGAGCGCCTAGAGAGAGAATATGACCGCTGCCCCGCCCATGATATTAAAATCGTTCTGGGAGATTTTAATGCGAAAATAGGGAAGGAAGAAATTTTTGGTCCAACAGTCAGAAAGTTTAGCCTCCACAAGATAACGTCCAGTAATGGGTAGAGGCTGATAGGTTTCGCCACGGCAAAAAACATGGTAGTTAGTAGCACCAGATTTCAACATAAAAATATCCACAAAGCCACATGGCTGTCACCCGATCAGAACACGAGAAACCAAATTGATCACGTTGTGATAGATGGAAGGCATTCATCCAGCGTGTTAGATGTACGATTAATCCGTCGAGCGAATATAGATTCGGATCATTACTTTGTTGCAGGAAAGGTTCGCACCCGATTGAACATGGCGAGGAAAGTACGATCTGACACTGCACGGAAGCTGGACATTGAAAAGCTGCAGACACAACAAATGGCAGCGGCATACTCCACTCGACTGACCCAACTGCTTGATGAAAGCAGTCCTTGTTCCGATGATATAATGGCGCAGTGGCAAACTATTGCCCACTCCTTGGAAAATGCCGCGAAATCCGTACTTGGGTACCGAAAGCCTCCTCCAAAAAACCCATGGTACGACCAAGAGTGTCGAGATGCTACTGAAGCCAAGAATGCGGCATATAGAGCAACCCTGCAATCAGTAGCAACGCGCCAGATGAAGGAGATTTATCGGGAGAAAAGGAGAGAGGAGAAATGTCTATTCCGCAGAAAGAAAAAGGAAATGGAAAGACGTGAGTGCGAGGGAATTGAGATGTACAGGAGTCAGAATGAAGTCCGGAAATTCTACCGAAGAATTAAACACCAAACCAATGGCTTTGGTGCAGGCACATCCTCCTGCAGAGACAAAGAAGGAAATCTGGTAACTGACACAGACAACATGTTGAGGATATGGAAAGAGCATTTTACCCAACTGCTAGTGTCCGATGTTGGCGGCGAAGAGGATACCGCAGAACCAATCCCTGATGATGGTATAGAATGTTTACCTCTTAGTCAGAATGAGGTCCAAGTAGCAGTAACCCGACTAAAGAACAACAAGGCAGCAGGAGCAGACGGGTTACCCGCTGAACTATTTAAGACCGGAGGCGACACGCTGATAAGGCGTATGCATCAGCTTATCTGCGCAATCTGGCTAGAAGAACGCATACCCGATGATTGGAACCTCAGAATACTATGTCCCGTACACAAGAAAGGAGACAAGACGGAATGTGCCAACTATAGAGGAATAAGTCTCCTCCCCATCGCATACAAGATACTCTCGAGCGTACTGTGTGAAAGATTTAAACCTAAAGTCAATGAGATAATTGGGCCCTATCAATGCGGTTTTAGACCTGGTAAATCCACCCTAGACCAGATATTCACACTGCGCCAAATCCTGGAAAAGACCCGAGAAGGACAAATCAACACCTACCACCTCTTTGTTGACTACAAAGCCGCCTTCGATACTGCTTTACGTTCAAAGGTATTTCAAGCCATGTCTGAGTTTGGTATCCCTGCAAAATTAATAATACTCTGCAGGATGACACTTGCTGATACGCGTTCCTCAGTAAGAATAGGAAAGAATCTCTCCGAACCATTTAATACCAAACGAGGTTTCAGACAAGGAGACAGTCTATCGTGTGATCCCTTTAATATCCTGCTGGAGAAGATTATACGAGATGCAGAAGTGAATAGATATGGCACACTAATCACAAGAGAGCACATGCTACTTGCCTATGCCGACGATATCGATATCATAGGTCGGTCACCGGAAGTAGTAACTGCAGCCTTTGAAAGAATCGAAAGAGAGTCAGTGAAAATGGGTCTGGCGGTAAATGGAGATAAGACGAAATGGATGGTCTCCACTCCCAAAAAGCCTTGTACAACCGAGCAGATAAAGAACATGGAGAAAGTTGGGAATCACAACTTTGAGATAGTCAGTAACTTTATCTACCTCGGCACCGCCGTAACCGAAACGAATGACACCAGTTTTGAGATAAAGCGAAGAATAATACTGGCAAACAGATGCTACTTTGGACTAAGTAAGCAGTTTAGAAACAAGGCCATCTCTCGACAGACGAAGACTACACTTTACAAGACACTGATACTACCCGTGCTGTTATATGGTTCTGAAGCATGGGTACTTGTGAAAGCAGATGAGGCAGTGCTTGGAGTATTTGAGAGAAAGATTCTTCGTAAAATATATGGACCAGTTTGCGTTAACGGAGAATATAGGCGACGTATGAACCACGAGCTGTATGACGACGATAGCATAGTTACACGCATCAAAGTACAACGGCTGCGTTGGCTAGGTCATGTTGTCAGAATGGGTGAAGAAGCTCCAGCAAAGAAGTCTTTTGAAGGCAAACACGGTGGTACACGCAAACCGGGAAGACCAAAAGCCCGATGGAAAGATCAAGTTGTGGGAGACACCTCGAAACTTGGTGTCAGAGATTTTAGAATGAGCGCAGAAGATCGAGGCGCTTGGAACGCTATTCTACGTTCGGCTAGTGGAAGAAGTATTCTGTCATAGCCAATTAAAATATAAAAAAAACAAGTAAAAGCGTGCTAAGTTCGGCCGGGCCGAATCTTATATACCCTCCACCATGGATCGCATTTGTCAAGTTCTTTTCCCGGCATCTCTTCTTAGGCAAAAAAGGATATAAGAAAAGGTTTGCTCTGCTGTTAGAGCGATATCAAGATATGGTGCGGTTAGCACCACAATTAAATTATATGTTGGAGTCCTGTGTGAAATGTCAGCCAATTCGAATAAGAATTGCGCCCTTTTGGGGGCTCAAGAACTAAAATAGAGAGATCGATTTATATGGGAGCTATATCGGGCTATAAACCGATTCAGATGATAATAAACACGTATGTTGATGGTCATGAGAGGATCCGTAGTACAAAATTTCAAGCAAATCGGATAATAATTGCGACCTCTAGAGGCTCAAGAAGTCAAGATCCCAGATCGGTTTATATGTCAGCTATATCAGGTTATGAACCGATTTGAACTACACTTGGCACAGGTATTGGATATCATAACAAAACACGTCGTGCAAAATTTCATCCCAATCGGATAAGAATTGCGCACTCTAGAGGCTCAAGAAGTCAAGACCCAAGATCGGTTTATATGGCAGCTATATCAGGTTATGGAGCGATTTCGACCATACTTAACACAGGTATTGGATATCATAATAAAACACGTCGTGCAAAATTTCATGCCAATCGGATAAGAATTGCGCACTCTAGAGGCTCAAGAAGTCAAGACCCAAGATCGGTTTATATGACACCTATATCAGGTTATGGACCGATTTGAACCATATTTGGCACAGTTGTTGGATATCTTAACAAAACACGTCGTGCAAAATTTCATGCCAATCGGATAAGAATTGCGCACTCTAGAGGCTCAAGAAGTCAAGACCCAAGATCGGTTTATATGGCAGCTATATCAAAACATGGACCGATATGGCCCATTTACAATACCAACCGACCTACACTAATAAGAAGTATTTGTGCAAAATTTCAAGCGGCTAGCTTTACTCCTTCGGAAGTTAGCGTGCTTTCGACAGACAGACGGACGGACGGACGGACGGACGGACGGACAGACGGACGGACATGGCTAGAACGACATAAAATGTCACGACGATCAAGAATATATATACTTTATGGGGTCTCAGAGGAATATTTCGAGTAGTTACAAACAGAATGACGAAATTAGTATACCCCCCATCTTATGGTGGAGGGTATAAAAACGTACAAAGTCATTCGGAATATAGTGATTATTTTTGCCAACCACTGGTCAAATACTCACACTTTCTCTCTAGTATGAGAGACACAAGAGAATAATTATTGGTCCGGTTGACGAATAATTGTTTGCGGCTATCGAAGTACTTTTGCAATTAAAGAGTTTTTGGTTTTACAACAACAGGAAAATCATTTTACTGCAGGCGAAGATGCTAAAGGGTTCCCAATATACAAAGCAAGTTACATTCAAAAATTTTACGTTTATGGCTATCGTTTGATATGTTGGAGCGGAAAGTTACACGGTTACAGTAAAAGCAAAACTTCGTGATAAAAGTATTTTGTTTGTCGTAAAAATTTACCAAACGTTTTATTTCTTTGCGTGCTTTCATCCAATTTGGCCTTTTAAGAAGTAGAAGCCACAATTTTGGACCGTTCATTACTAAATTTTGTGTGTGATGTTCTATACCTTGCAATATATGTGCGAAATTTCAATTGCAGCTTGGATTTCTTTGGAAGTAGTGCTGATGGCTCAGAACGCTAAGAAGACGGCAACCGTTCACTGTTACCCGTAAGTCGTGGTTTACCGTTGCCCGTAAGTAGTGGTTTTGAGTTGTGTTAGGCCCTTCGACATTCTTCCTCAATTTTGCTCAGATCGGTCCAGATATGGATATAGTCATATAGACCGATCTCTAGATTTAATGTTTTGGCCCCAAAAATTGAGCATTTATTGTCCGATGTCGCCGAAATTTGGGACAGTGAGCTAAATTAAGCCCCTCGACATACTTCTGCAATATGGAAAAGATCGGTTTAGATTTGGATATAGCTGCCATGTAGATCGATCTCTCGATTTAAGATGTTTGGTCCATAAAAGGAGCATTTATTATCCGATGTCACCGAAATTTGGGACACTGAGTTGTGTTAGGCCACTTGACATCCTTCTTTTATTTGGCTCAGATCGGTCCAGATTTGGATATAGCTGCCATATAGACCGATCTCTCGATTTAAGGTTTTTGGCCCATAAAAGGCCCATTTATTATCCGATGTCACCGAAATTTGGGACAGTGAGTTATGTTAAGCCATTCGACATACTTCTGCAATATGGAAAAGATCGGTTTAGATTTGGATATAGCTGCCATATAGATCGATCTCTCGATTTAAGATTTTTGGCCCATAAAAGGAGCATTTATTATCCGATGTCACCGAAATTTGGGACACTGAGTTGTGTTAGGCCCTTCGACATCCTTCTTTTATTTGGCCCAGATCGGTCCAGATTTGAATATAGCTGCCATATAGACCGATCTCGCGATTTAAGGTTTTGCGCATTTATTGTCCGATACCGCCGAAATTTGGAACAGTGAGTTGTGTTAGTCTCATTGACATTTTTTGACACAGTGACTTATGTTAGGCTTTTCGACATCCGTGTCATATATAGTTCAGATCGTTTATTTTTAGATATAGCTAATTAAGAGACCATTATTTTCTTATACACAATTGAACAATGACTTGTACTTATAGGTGTTATGGGGCATAAGGTATGCATTTATTTACCGGATCGGTAAATAAATCGGTTTTCATTACAATAGGTAAAATCTGCCTAAGTTGGGCCGGGCCGAATTTTGAGAACCCTCCACCATTGATTCAGCTAAAAATGTTCACGAACTGAACTTAGCTGAAGGGCATAGTTTTACCTTTTGTACAAAATTTCTGTCAAACCAGTCATAAATTGAAGCTTCTAGGAGCAGTAGAAGGCTTATCTGGAGATGAGTTTATATGGGAGCTATATCCGAATATATGTATGTAAACTGATTTGGACAATACTAACCAAAGATGTTAGAAGTCATAAAAAAACATGACTTCAAGGTGATCAAGAAGTCAAATCAGGAGATCGGTATGTGGGAGCTATACGCCGACTCGGACCAAACTTGTCACTATTGCTGGAAATGTTAACAGAACACTTGAGGCAAATTCACCCCAAATCTAACTGCAGCTTCTACGGGCTCAAGAAGTCAAGTCGAAGCACCAACATATATAGCAGCTATATTCAAATCCGAACCAGTATTGACTCTTTGCAATCCCCAATGGCCTACATCAATAAGAAGTATATATATGAGCGCAAAATTTTAACTGCTATCTTATTCATTCGACCTTTCGTGATTTCCACAGACGGACATGGATAGATAAACTTAGAATGTCAAAACAGTCAATATTATATGTACTTAACGGGGTCCCAGATCAATATTTCACGGTGTTAAAAACGGAGTGACTAGATTAGTAAACCCCCATCCTATGATGGTGGGTATAAAATTTGTTCTTATTGGTTGTAAGGGGACGATATGTATTTTTAAAAGAACACGTTGTGGTGGTTTCATTTTAATAAATACAATGCCCTCTATGTGTTCTAAATTATTTCTTATAGATTTGTAGACATGTCTTTGTTAACAGTTCAATTTCTCCATAATTTTGAGTATACGGATCTCTGCGCCATCTATTTGGGAATAGATATGTTAATAATATTGAAAGTGGTTTGCGCCCAAACTTAACAGGTTGTTGAATACACTTGCCTTAAATAACGTTAATAACGGTAAAGAGACGAATTTACGATATTAAATGTATATGTTTACATAATAAAGAAAAGGGTTTGATTTTGTTGGTTTTAATGATTATCTTCGTATCAACTAGGACATAGACCAATCCTTACTCGATTTTTAAAACTTTTCTGGATGGTGCTTACCCCTACAAAAAAGTTCACATGGGCTCTACTGGATTTCAGATATTCCTATATTTTTCTATAAAACGTTTTTATTGTGTGTTGCTTTGTTTTTGCGATTTACGAAGACATTTGTGGGTGTTTTGATTAGTGATTTGAATTGCTAATAAAATTAACAACCAGCTTATCACAAAAAGTTTCCATAATCGATTATTCAGATAAAGATTTCTAATGAAAATTAAGGAAATTAAATTTTTGGAATTTTTAATAAAAATGAAAAAGTATTTTTATTTTTTGGTCTATATTGAAAAACTTTGCTTAAATACCAAGTACAAATTGTAGATGCGTTTTAGGTGCAATTTTAGCAACATCTGTCAACTTAATCGGGTATCAAATGAACTGCAAAAGAGGCAATTTGTTATTAACATCTTGGCAAGCCTGAAGCAAATGCTCTAGGTGACTTTTAACTAAATAAAGAGCTGTCTATAAACAAATATCGTGTAGTAGTAATTTCCAGTTTCGCAGATATACCAGTGTGAAATTGGCAACACTTCGAGTCAGCTACCATGTTATTAGGTGAATTTGCTTGTAACACCTAGAGCGAATATATGTATATACGAATCGACTCATTTTGGCCTTCATTTCTTCTCTCATATGTCGAAGACCAAATTGATGTGGTGCTGTGCGTGTGCGTTTGAAGAATGTATTTTTTTGCACCGCCACACAGTGGGGAAAAAACATCAATCTAGCGAGAAAAAGACGATATTTGTATTTTCCGTGTGTACACGCAAAAAAATAATTCGTTCCACATAAACGACAATTTCGCCAAGTAATCATCTTTTCTGTAAAACGCTGGATTTTGTTTACGATAAAAGTATTTTTTTTTTAAATTCATGCAAGAATTTGTGACATATATACAGTTTTTTTGTACAATTACAATACCTTTCATTTTTGATACATAATATATTATTCGGGGTTTCAACAAGTTTTTAATTTCTTATAAATTAATTTTAGGTCATGTCTATGTAAAGGGTGATTTTTTTGAGGTTAGGATTTTCATGCATTAGTATTTGACAGATCACGTGGGATTTCAGACATGGTGTCAAAGAGAAAGATGCTCAGTATGCTTTGACATTTCATCATGAATAGACTTACTAACGAGCAACGCTTGCAAATCATTGAATTTTATTACCAAAATTAGTGTTCGGTTCGAAATGTGTTCATTCAACGTAACGTTGCGTCCAACAGCATCTTTGAAAAAATACGGTCCAATGATTCCACCAGCGTACAAACCACACCAAACAGTGCATTTTTCGGGATGCATGGGCAGTTCTTGAACGGCTTCTGGTTGCTCTTCACTCCAAATGCGGCAATTTTGCTTATTTACGTAGCCATTCAACCAGAAATGAGCCTCATCGCTGAACAAAATTTGTCAAAATTTGAACACATTTCGAACCGAACACTGATTTTGGTAATAAAATTCAATGATTTGCAAGCGTTGCTCGTTAGTAAGTCTATTCATGATGAAATGTCAAAGCATACTGAGCATCTTTCTCTTTGACACCATGTCTGAAATCCCACGTGATCTGTCAAATACTAATGCATGAAAATCCTAACCTCAAAAAATCACCCTTTATTAATCTTTTAATTTTAAAATAGATTGTGCATATTGAAAAAGCTATGGCGAAACTTAAAAATTGTCAATTTCCGAGTTTTCCATCCGCCCATCACTTTTTATCCACCACTAGTCTATACATACATAGAAAAAATAAAAATTTGTTTCAATCGCGAATTTAATTGATCCAATTAATTTTTTAATTGAAGCGTTTTTGAAAAAGTAATTAAAAATATTTTCAGTAAAGAAAATTGCATATTCAATTTAAAAAATTATTAAAATTTTTGAAAATTCAATTAATTTTTTAATTGATCCAATTAAAAAACAATTAAATGTTTTAAATAATTATTTAATTGATTCAAATAAAAAATTATTGAGTTTATTTTGAAAATTCCAATTAATTTCTATATTAGGTACACAGATACCTGAAATACCCTACTCTATAAATACAATGTGGGTGCTATATTGCAATTCTGAACCAATTTTTATGAACCTCGGCGGATGTTTTCAGATGGATCAATAACCAATCGCTATCAAATTTCGAGCAAATATGTTCGAACTGTAAGTTATTACAGGTTGTTATACCCACTACCGCAGGATGGGGGTATATTCATTCAGTCATTCCGTTTGCAACACATTGAAATATCCATTTCCGACCCTATAAAGTATATATATTCTTGATCAGCGTAAAAATCTAAGATGATCTAGACATGTCCGTCCGTCTGTCTGTTGAAATCACGCTACAGTCATTAAAAATAGAGATATTGAGCTGAAACTTCGCACAGATAATTTTTTTGTCGATAAGCAGGATAAGTTCGAAGATGGGCTATGTCTGACTATATCTTGATATAGCCGCCATATAAACCGATCCGCCGATTTAGCGTCTTAGGCCCATAAAAGCCATATTTATTATCCGATTTCGCTGAAATTTGGGACAGTGAGTTATCTTAGACCCTTCGATATCCTTCCTTAATTTGGCCCAGATAAGTCAAGATTTGGATATAGCTGCCATATAGACCGATCCTCCGATTTAGGGTCATAAGCCCATAAAAGCCACATTTATTATCCGATATCGCTGAAATTTGGGACAGTGAGTTGTGTTAGGCCCTTCGACATCCTTCGTTAATTTGGCCCAGATCGGTTCAGATTTGGTTATAGCTGCAATATAGACCGATCCTCCGATTAAGGGTCTTAGGCCCATAAGCCACATCTATCATCCGATTTTGCTGAAATTTGGGACAGTGAGTTGTGTTAGGCCCTTCGACATTCTTCGTCAATTTGGTTCGGATCGGTCCAGATTTGGATATAGCTGCGATATAGACCGTTATCTCGATTGAAAGGCTTGGTCCCAAAAAAGGCGCATTTATAATCCAATTTCACTGAAATTTGACACAGTGACTTATGTTCGGCTTTTCGACATCCGTGTCGTATATGGTTCAGATCGGTTTATTTTTAGATACAGCTACTAAACAGATCAATATTTTGTGATACATAATTGAACAATGTATTTATTAGTATTTGGTCCAAATCGGAACATATTTCGATATTGCTGCTATGGGGCATAATGTATGTATTTTTCACCGGATTTTGATAACATTTTGACAACAATGACAACATTAATGCAAATTACCCAAAATCTGACGAACCTACGGGAGCTATATCTTAATCTGAACCAATTTTAAGCAAACTTTTCAGATATTGTGGTAGTTGTCGAGGAAAGTCATATCAGGAGATCGGTTTATATGAGAGCTATATCTAAATCTGAACCGATATGACACATTTGCAAATCCCCAACGACCTACATCAGCATGAAGTATCTGACCAAAATTTGAAGCGGCTAGCTTTATGCATTTGACCGCTATCGTGATTTCGACAGACGGATGGACGGACACGGCTAGACCGACTCAGAACGCCGACTCTCGACCTCGATTAAGTCGTAGGTTGTTGGAGATTGCAAATGCCGTAGGACGTTGGATATTGCAAATGGGCCATATCGGTTCAGATTTAGATATACCTCCCATACAAACCGATCTCCCGATTTGACTTGAGCCCTTGGAGTCCGCAATTTTTATCCGATTTTGGCTCAAATTTTGCAGATAGTGTTGTGTTATGACTTCCAATAACTGTGCCAAGTACGGTCCGAATCGGTTTTTAACCTGATATAGCTCCCATATAAACCAATCTCCCGATTTGACTTCTCAAGCTCTTACAAACCGCAATTTTTGTCCGATTTGGCTGAAATTTTGCAGATAGTATTCTGTTATGATTTCCAAAAATTTTGCCAAAACCTCTAAAACCATATATACCGATCTCCCGATTTGACACCTTTAGCCCCTGGAAGCCGCAGTTTTTGTCCGATTTAGCTAAAATTTTGCATTTAGTGTTCTGTTATGACTTCCAACAACTGTGCCAAGTACGGTCCAAATAGGTCTATAACATGGTATAGCTCCCAAAGAAATTCTCCTGATTTGACTTCTTGAGCCCCCGGAAGCTGCCACTTTTATCAGATTTGGCTGAAATTTCGCACATAGTGTTCCGTTATGACTCTCAACAACTGTGCTGAGTACGGTCCGAATTGGTCTATAACCAAATATAGCTCCCATATTTTAGCAGAATCCATGGTGGTGGGTTCCCAAGATTCGGCCCGGCCGAACTTAGCACGCTTTTACTTGTTTTCTTCATAATACTTACTCTAATATAAACAATCGTTGACTTGTGGTAAATTTTACACCTGCACATGTCACACTAAAGGGGACAAAAACACATCCATCTAACCACGACAATAAAGTGAGAAGATATACAGAGAACTGGATGGTGAAATTGGTAAAATTGAGAAAGGGCAGAATACCAAAATATTTAACTTTTTTGTCATCGCCTTTTAAGTAAACGATTTTCGTTAAATATAGTGCGTGGAAATCCATCAAAGGACAATGTGTGGGCCGCAACACACCAAACACTAAGTTGCCATACCTGATTTAAACACACAACCTCAATACAGACATTAAGCACAAAATAGATTTGGAGTTCCAAATATGTATTAGGAAAAGCTTGGAAAAGATTATGTGGACCGTGTCACAATCATTCTCGCTCTGTTGCTGGTAATTCAAATCTAGAAACAATTCAAGTGGATTTATTTTGATATTAATTCGCAAAATAATTGGATTGAGTTGAAACAAGCAAAAAAGAAAGACTCCCAACAAAGCTTGCTCTACTAGTTAAGTAAACTAACAAACTTCATAATAAAACATTTTATTCTTTTGGGTACATCAGTCGACTAATTACGGCAGACTTTGTAGCACCAATGGAAATTATGATACAATGCATGCAACAGACAGTTCTGCCGCAATGAACACGCTTGACAAATAGACTAAGTCCGTAGCAGCATCTTATAAACCATACATTGCACTATGGGCGGAAATTAAAAATTTACGGCAAAAATTATTTACATTCAAAGCAGCGTTTCTAAACTTTGTAAATTGGTATTTCTTATCAAAGTTATTACCCATAACTTTGCTGCATTTTTTTCAAAATGTGGCATCAGTATTCTATTTGATAACGCAATATGCGTTCAAAATTTCATCCAAATCGGATCAGGTTTAGATATAGTTCCCATATATATATTTTTCATCTCATGGTAAAAAAAGTTATTTTTGATGTATCAATACGTGTGCAAAATTTGATCAAAATCGGTTCAGATTTAGATTTAGCTGCCATATAAATCTTTCCTCCAATATACCCTTGTTTGGCCATTATATTACATTAAGTAATTTAAAAATTTATTGGTATATGCAGGCAAATTTAAAACCACGTGAAACTAGACACACACGAACAAAAAACCGAGAACATTATCAATAACACTTGTTAACAGCTATAGTTATACTCCAAATGAAATAGGAAAAGTTTTGAAATTTTCACAAACAAACAAGTAAAAGCGTGCTAAGTTCGGCCGGGCCGAATCTTATATATCCTTGAATCGTATTTGTTGAGTTCTCCTCCCGGCATCTCTTCTTAGGCAAAAAAATGATAAAAGAAAAGATTTGGTCTGCTATTAGAGCGATATCAAGATATGGTCCGGTTCGGACCACAATTAAATTATATGATGGAGACCTGTGTAAAATGTCAGCCAATTCGAATAGGAATTGCGCCCTTTGGGGGCTCAAGAAGAAAAATAGAGAGATCGATGTATATGAGAGCTGTATCAGGCTATAGACCGATTCAGGCCATAATAAACAAGTATGTTGATGGTTATGAGAGAATCCGTCGTAAAAAATTTTAGGCAAATCGGATAATAATTGCAACCTCTAGAGGCTCAAGAAGTCAAGATCCCAGATCGGTTTATATGGCAGCTATATCAGGTTATGAACCAATTTGAAGCTTATTTGGCACAGTTGTTGAAAGTAAGAATAAAATACGTCGTCCAAAAATTCAGCCAAATCGGACAGGAATTGCGCGCTCTAGTGACTCAAGAAGTCAAAATTGAAGATCGGTTTATATTGACCGATTTAAACCATGCTTAGCACTATTGTTGGAAGTGATAGCGAAACACGTCGTGCAATATTTCATTCCAATCAAATAAGAATTGCGCCTTCTAGAGGCTCAAGAAGTCATGATCCAAGATCGGTTTATATGGCAGCTATATCAAAACATGAACCGATTTGACCCATTTACAATCCCAACCGACCTATACTAATAAAGAATATTTTTGCAAAATTTCAAGCGGCTAGCTTTACTCCTTCGAAAGTTAGCGTGCTTTCGACAGACAGACGGACGGACATGGCTAGATCGACTTAAAATTACATGACGACCGAGATTATATATATTTTATGGGGTCTCAGATGCATATTTCGAGGTGTTACAAACAGAATGACGATATTAGTATACCCTCATCCTATGGTGGAGGGTATAAAAATTGATTTTTGCCGCTGTTTTAAAATTTCCTGCCATAGTGCATTGGTTTACAGTAAATATTATTCTCGAAGATTTCTTTTTTTATTGATGCATAAATATTTAGGAATAGTACGTATTTTATAGAAGCCATCATGTAAATGTATATCTACGCTGCAAATAGAAATCAGAAATAAGTGATTTCATATGTGTTGTAAGAGTATGCAGTGTAAACTCAAAGAAAAACGTCATGGTATATATGATCTTCAAACTTTTATAAATACAATTTCATGTACACTTTTCTATAAATTACACTTCAGGGCCATGTTCCGGAAAGTAGTATGAAATTCCAAATGGGAATATAAGTTCTAGGTCAGTAGAGCAAAACCCGAAAATGGGTTTGAGTTCTTGCCTTTTATATTTCGGGATTAGAGAACAAAAAAAAAAAATATTAATCATCGAAAATCGATTTATTGTTTTCCCAACAAGACTTTTGCCACTCTGATTGAGGTATCTCCCAAACATGCATTCTGAAAGTATAACCGCTTTTTTAGGTGTCGAAAATTACAGTCGACTGCTGTTTACTTTCGGGCTCATACGCGTAAATCCACGATTCATCACCTGCCGCGATGTCATATACATGTTTCGAAGCACTGCGATCGTATTTTTGGAGCATTTCTTTCGCCCAATCGACACTAAACTTTATTTGAGCGATTGTCAAATTGTGTGGGATCCTACGCTAACAAATTTTTGACGGTCAATTGTTCATACAATATTGAATGTATGCTGGTCCCGCTAATACCAAAGGTTGACTAAATCTCACGATAGGTCACATGACGATCTTGCACTATCAGTTGGCATCAATGGTTTTTGGAACAACAACTGATTTTGGACGACTTGGGTGAACTACGGCCTCGGTTGAATTCACCATACCATCGATAAACACTGGTCCTTGATGGAGCTTCATCGCCAAAAACTGAATTAAGTTCATTGATGTACTGTTGTTGAGTTAATCCACGTCGAAAATAGTAACAAGTAAAAGCGTGCTTAGTTCGGCCGGGCCGAATCTTATATACCCTCCACCATGTATCGCATTTGTCGAGTTCTTTTCCCTTCATCTCTTCTTAGGCAAAAAAAGGATAAAAGAAAAGATTTGCTCTGCTATGAGAGCGATATCAATATATGTCCGGTTCGGACCACAATTAAATTATATGTTGGACACCTGTGCAAAATGTCAGCCAATTCGAATACGAATTGCGCTCTTTAGGGACTCAAGAAGCAAAATAGACAGATCGATTTATATGGGAGCTGTATCAGGTAATAGACCGATTCAGACCATAATAAACACTTATGTGGATGGTCATGAAAGGATCCGTCGTACAAAATTGCAGGCAAATCGGATAATAATTGCGACCTCTAGAGGTTCCCAGATCGGTCTGTCGAAAGCACGCTAACTTCCGAAGGAGTAAAGCTAGCCGCTTGAAATTTTGCACAAATACTTCTTATTAGTGTAGGTCGGTTGGGATGGTAAATGGGCCATAACGGTCCATGTTTTGATATAGCTGCCATATAAACCGATCTTGGGTCTTGACTTTTTTAACCTCTAGAGTGCGCAATTCTTATCCAACAACTGTGCCAAGTATGGTTCAAATCGATCCATAACCTGATATAGCTGTCATATAAACCGATCTTGGGTCTTGATTTCTTGAGCCTCTAGAATGCGCAATTCTTTTCCGATTGGAATGAAATTTTGCACGACGTATTTTGTTATGATATCCAACAACTGCGCGAAGTATGGTTCAAATCGGTCCATAACCTGATATAGCTGTCATATAAACCGATCTTGGGTCTTGATTCTTGAGTCTCTAGAGGGCGCAATTCTTATCCGATTTATATGAATTTTGGCACGACGAGTTTTGTTATGATATCCAACAACTGTGCCAAGTATGGTTCAAATCGGTTCAAAACCTGATATAGCTGTCATATAAACCGATCTTGGATGGCGCAATTCTTATCCGATTGGAATGAAATTTCGCACGACGTGTTTTGTTATAATATCCAACAACTGTGCCAGTATGGTTCAAATCGGTCCATAACCTGATATAGCTGTCATATAAACCGATCTTGGGTCTTGACTTCTTGAGCCACTAGAGGGCGCAATTCTTATCCGATTTGAATGAAGTTTGGCACGACGAGTTTTATTATCATATCCAACAACTGTGCCAAGTATGGTTCAAATCAGTCCATAACCTTATATAGCTGTCATATAAACCGATCTGGGATCTTGACTTCTTGAGCCTGTAGAGGTCGCAATTCTTATCCGATTGGAATGAAATTTTGCACGATATCCAATCCAATTTGTTATGATATCCAACAACTGTGCCAAATAAGGTTCAAATCGGTTCATAATCTGATATAGCTGTCATATAAACCGATCTGGGATCTTGATTTCTTGAGCATGTAGAGGTCGCAATTATTATTCGATTTGCCTGAAATCTTGTACTATGGGTTCTCTCATGACCATCAACATACGTCTTAATTATGGTCTGAATCGGCCTATAGCCCGATAAAGCTCCCATATAAATCGACCTCTCTGTTTTACTTCTTGAGCCCCCAAAGGGCGCAATTCTTATTCGAATTGGTTGACATTTTTTACAGGTCTCCAACATATAATTTAATTGTGGTCCAAACCGGACCATATCTTGATATCGCTCTAATAGCAGAGCAAATCGTTTCTTATATCCTGTTTTGCCTAAGAAGAGATGCCGGGAGAAGAACTCGACAAATGTGACTATGGTGGAGGGTATGTAAGATTCGGCCCGGCCGAACTTATCATGCTTTTACTTGTTTTGCCTAAGAAGAGATGCCGGGAAAAGAACTCGACAAATGCGATCCATGGTGGGGGGTATATAAGATTCGGCCCGGCCGAACTTTGCACGCTCTTACTTGTTCTGTTTTGCAATTTAATTTATTTTTATACCCTACACCATAGGATGGGGGTATACTAATTTCATCATTCTGTTTGTAACTACTCGAAATATTCGTCTGAGACCCCATAAAGTATATATATTCTTGATCGTCGTGACATTTTATGCCGATCTATCTATGTCCGTCCGTCTGTCTGTCGAAAGCACGCTAACTTCCGAAGAAGTAAAGCTAGCCGCTTGAAATTTTGCACAAATACTTTTTATTAGTGTAGGTCGGATGGCGTTGTAAATGGGCCATATCGGTCCATGTTTTGATATAGCTGCCATATAAACCGATCTTGGGTCTTGACATCTAGAGTCTCTAGAGTGCGCAAATCTTATCCGATCAATCAACATACGTGTTTATTATGGTCTGAATCGGTCTATAGCCCGATACAGCTCCCATATAAATCGATCTCTCTATTTTACTTCTTGAGCCCCCAAAGGGCGCAATTTTTATTCGAATTAGCTGACATTTTACACAGGTCTCCAACATATAATTTAATTGATGTCCAAACCGGACGCTATCTTGATATCGCTCTAATAGCAGAGCAAATCGTTTCTTATATCCTGTTTTGCCTAAGAAGAGATGCCGGGAAAAGAACTCGACAAATGCGATCCATGGTGGAGAGTATATAAGATTCGGCCCGGCCGAACTTAGCATGCTTTTACTTGTTTTGCCTAAGAAGAGATGCCGGGAAAAGAACTCGACAAATGCGATCCATGGTGGGGGGTATATAAGATTCGGCCCGGCCGAACTTTGCACGCTCTTACTTGTTCTGTTTTGCAATTTAATTTATTTTTATACCCTACACCATAGGATGGGGGTATACTAATTTCATCATTCTGTTTGTAACTACTCGAAATATTCGTCTGAGACCCCATAAAGTATATATATTCTTGATCGTCGTGGCATTTTATGCCGATCTATCTATGTCCGTCCGTCTGTCTGTCGAAAGCACGCTAACTTCCGAAGAAGTAAAGCTAGCCGCTTGAAATTTTGCACAAATACTTTTTATTAGTGTAGGTCGGATGGCGTTGTAAATGGGCCATATCGGTCCATGTTTTGATATAGCTGCCATATAAACCGATCTTGGGTCTTGACATCTAGAGTCTCTAGAGTGCGCAAATCTTATCCGATCAATCAACATACGTGTTTATTATGGTCTGAATCGGTCTATAGCCCGATACAGCTCCCATATAAATCGATCTCTCTATTTTACTTCTTGAGCCCCCAAAGGGCGCAATTCTTATTCGAATTGGCTGACATTTTACACAGGTCTCCAACATATAATTTAATTGATGTCCAAACCGGACCCTATCTTGATATCGCTCTCATAGCAGAGCAAATCTTTTCTTATATCCTTTTTTGCCTGGGAAGGGATGCAAGAAAAGAACTCGACAAATGCGATCCATGGTGGAGGATATATAAGATTCGGCCCGGCCGAACTTAGCACGCTTTTACTTGTTTATTATACCCTCCACCGTAGGATGGGGGGTATACTAATTTCGTCATTCTGTTTGTAACTACTCGAAATATTCGTCTGAGACCCATAAATTATATATATTCTTGATCGTCGCGACATTTTATGTCGATCCACACATGTCCGTCCGTCTGTCCGTCCGTCCTTCCATCTGTCCGTCCGTCTGTCTGTCGAATGCGCACTAACTTCCGAAGGAGTAAAGCTAGCCGATTGAAATTTCGCACAAACCGATCTTGGGATCTTGACTCCTTTAGCCTCTAGAGTGCGCAATTCTTATCCGATTAGAATGAAATTTTGCACGACGTGTTTTGTTATAATATGCAATAACTGTGACAAGTATGGTTCAAATCGGTTCATAACCTGACATAGTTGCCATATAAACCTATCTGGGATCTAGACTTCTTGAGCCTCTAGAGGTCGCAATTCTTTTCCGATTGGAATGAAATTTTGCACGACGTGTTTTGTTATAATATACAACAACTGTGCCAAGTATGGTGCAAATCAGTTTATAACCTGATATAGCTGATATATAAACCGATCTTGGGATCTTGACTCCTTGAGCCTCTAGAGGTCGCAATTATTATCCGATTTGCCTGAAATTTTGTACGACGGATTCTCTCATGCCCATCAACATACTTGTTTATTATGGTCTGAATCGGTCTATAGCCCGATACAGCTCCCATATAAATCTTTCTCTCTATTTTACATCTTGAGCTCCCAAAGGGCGCAATTTTTATTCGACTTGGCTGTTATTAACACAGGTCTCCAACATATAATTTAATTGTGGTCTAAACCGGACCATATATTGATATCGCTCTAATAGCAGAGCAAATCTTTTCTTATATCCTTTTTTGCCTAAGAAGAGATGCCGGGAAAAGAACTCGACAAATGCGATCCATGGTGGAGGGTATATAAGATTCGGCCAGGCCGAACTTGGCAACATTTTACTTGTTATAATTTAATTTATTTATTAATGTTTCACATTTCAGTGGTATGCATATTCCTTACTTTTTATTGGTATGTATTAGTTAGAGTTAAATTTAAAACAAGTAAAAAGGCGATAAGTTCGGCCGGGCCGAACTTTGGATACCCAACACCTCGGATATATATGTAAAACACCGGTGAAAAATTCATAATTTATACCCCAATAGCAGCTATATCGAAATATGGTCCGATTTGGACCAAATTCGACACGGATATTGAGTGGTCTAATAAGTACAAGTCATGTGGAACAAAATGTTGGTCTTTTTGGTAGCCATATCCAAATATAGACCGACACGGATGTCGAGAAGCCTAACGTAAGTCACTGTGCCAAATTTTAGCGAAATCGGATTATAAATGTGCCTTTTATGGGGCCATGACTTTTAATCGAGAGATCGGTCTATATGACAGCTATATCCAAATCTGAACCGATCTGGGCCAAATTGAAGAGGGATGTCGAAGTGCCTATCATAACTCACTGGAATAAATTTCGGCGAAATCGCACAATAAATGTGCCTTTTATGGGCCCAAAACCTTAAATCGAGCGTTCGGTCTATATAGCAGATGTATATAAATCTGGACCGATCTGGGCTATATTGCAGAAAAATATTGAAGGGCCTAATTAAACTCACTGTCCCACATTTCGGCCACTTCGCATAATAAATGCGCCATTTATGGGTCCATAACCTTAAATCGAGAGATCGATCTATATGGCAGCTATATCCAAATCTGGAGAGATCTGAGCCAAATTGTAGGAAGTTTCCGAAGAGCGTAACACAATTCACTGTCCCAAATTTCAGCAAAATCGGACAATAAATGCGCCTTTTATGGGTCCAAAACCTTAAATCGAGAGATCGGTCTATATGGCAGCTGTATCCAAATTTGGACCGATCTGAGCCAAATTGAAGAAGGATGTTGACTGGCCTAATATAACTCAACTCCCAAATTTCAGCAAAATTGGATAATAAATGTGGCATTTATGGGCCTTAGATCCTTAATCGGCGTATCGGTCTATATGGGGGCTATATCAAGATATCGTCCGATATAGCCCATCATCGAACTTAAACTGCTTATAGGCAAAAAAAAAAAGAATCTGTGCGAAGTTTCAGGTCAATATCTCTATTTTTAAAGACTGTAGCGTGATTTCAACAGACAGACGGACGGACATGTCTAGATCGTCTTAGGTTTTTACGCTGATCAAAAATATATATGTACTCTATCGGAGTCGCGATTATTTTTCTCGACTCATTTTATATTTGAATTATTTTGAAGAATTGAATCGAAATTATAAGAAGTTAAGTCAGAAGACCGGTTTATATGGAAGCTACAAAAACATGAACTTATTTTTTTCAGAATTGACTTACATTATTTTGGTGCTCAAGGAGTCAAATCGGGAAATTAGTAAATGTGAGAGCTATATCAGAATATTATAAACAGATTCGGACAATATTTGCATTGTGTGCGGAGAGTCATAACAAAACCCTACGTGCAACAATTTACCCAAATCGGAGCATCTTGCCTTACTCGTCCGAAAGTTTGCGTTAGACGAACGGACATGGTTCAATTAACATAGTTTAATGGCCTTGAATGTCAAACTTTTAATTTTTCCTCGAGTGTGTGTAGTCAAAGCTGTAATTAAAAGGGTAGTAATTGCAAGTAATAGACGATAAAATTATATGACTAATGCAAGCATTGCGGAAACTTTTCTTGCAATTTCTTTAAAATGCCTTCTATTTGTAAGGTAAGGTGGTAAGCAGACGCTCGCTGCGAACAGTTGAAGTTTTCACTTTGAAATTTACAACAAATCGCGTTCAAGACTGCAATTCTTGTGAATGTATGAACATGAATGAACATTTGGCCTGCAACACCAAACTCAAGTTGCTGTGAAGCGTCAAAAAACAAGTTCGAAATTGGGTACCTTATCCATAGATCGGCTATTAGCATTGTTTCTTTTTTCTATTGAAGCTTAAAGGAAAATCTTTCAATTTATGTGGACTTTTCTTTACAAACGCCGCATTCGCAGGTAACTCGTACATGCATGTTCATCTCGACGAGTTATGAAGGAAAACAAACTCTCAATTGGAATATATGTTTTTGCTGTCAATTTATGCCATATGCACATTGTTGCATGTGGCAGATTATTGTTCCTCATGAATGCTTAGGCTAACTTGGCTCCTTCTTATAAAGGGTAATTTTTTAAGAGCTATAGGAAAGTTTTTCAGAAAAAAAAAAAAAAATAATAATATTAAGAAAAATGCATAAAAAACTTTATTTCAATCGATTGTACGGTCCATATAATTGAATGTTTGCAAACTTTTTCATGCAAATGTTGACCGAGACTGCGCCTCAAATGATCCATCCGCTTAGTCCAATTATTCCAATGATGCCAACAGTCCCTAAACCGCACCAAACTGTGACGTTTTCTGGACGAATTGATAGCACTTTGAGTCCAAAATGAGCTTAGTTGATGAAATGAAGAAGCGAGCGATGATTCGAACGATAAAATTCAATAATTTGCAAGCGTTGTTCGTTTGTAAGACGATTCATGGTTAAAATATAGACCAATCTGGAGATGTTTGACAGTGAAAAAAACAACACAAAATGTGCGTGAGCTGTTTAAACCAGTGTTGCCAAAAAGATAATACCTAAAAAATACCCCTTTACTTGTACGGGGCTTGGCAAAACAGCGAAACAGTGTGCCGGCGCAATGTACATTTTCTGCATCTGAACTTCTAACGAGCGAAAGTGAAATGAATTATATCTTTTTGCTAGTTAAAGAGTTTTTTTGTTGATTTGGCTTATTACAAACACAAGGCGTTGGTTTTAATGATGCAAAATTGCCGGCGCGGTTATTTCGTTTATACCGTGTGCGAAAGTTTTGATTTTGCTCCAGGTTTTCTGTTATTTGATATCATTATCGTTTGACCTATAGCCTACAAGGTTTACTACAATCTGTGGTCAAGTTATTTCTAATATGAATTCTATGGTGAACATTTAAAAAAGTTTTCCTTACAATCAAAATATTATGTTTGAAAGGTGCGAATTTATGACCACAATTAAATTACTTTGGCATAAATACACACAAGAAAAGGTACGATTCAATTATAGAAGATAGAACAAGTTAAAGCGAGCTAAGTTCGACCGGGCTGAATCTTGATAACCCACCACCATAGATTCTGCTAAAAGTTTATACAAAATAAATTAAGTTGTAGAGTAAATTTTATTCTATATACCAAACTTCTGTCAAAGAACAAGGAACCGGACAAGGATGATCAATAGACCGGTTTATATGGGAGCTATATCAGGTTATAGACTGATTTTGACCGTTGGTATTTGCGGTTTGAAGGACTAAAGAAGTCAAATCGGGAAATCGGTTTATATGGGAGCTTTATCAGGTTAAAGACCGATTTGGATCGTACTTGGCACAGTCGTTGGAAGTTGTAGCAGAGCACCACGTGCAAAATTTCAGCCAAATCGAACAAAAATTGCGCCTTGTGAGCACTCAAGAAGTCAAATCGGGAAATCGGTTTATATGGGAGCTATATCTAAATCTGAACCGATATGGCCCATTTGCAATCCCCAACGACTTACATCAATAAAAAGTATCTGTGAAAAATTTCAAGCGGCCAGCTTTATGCGTTCAACCTCTATAGTGATTTCGACAGATGTACGGACGGTCATGGCTAGATCGACACAGAACATCGAGATGATCAAGAATATATATACTTTATGGGGTCTTAGACGAATATTTCGAGGTGTTACAAACAGAATGACTAGATAAGTATAAAAACAAGTATATGACAGCTATACCAGATTATGAACCGATTTATACCATACTTTGCACAATTGTTGGATATCATACCAAAACACGTCGTGCAAAATTTCATTCAAATCTAATAAGAATTGCGCACTCTAGAGGCTCAAGAAGTCAAGACCCAAGATCGGTTTATATGGCAGCTATATCAGGTTATGGACCGATTTGAACTATACTTGGCACAATTGTTGGATATCATAACAAAATACGTCGTGCAAAATTTCATTCAAATCGGATAAGAATTGCGCACTCTAGAGGCTCAAGAAGTCAAGACCCAAGATCAGTTTATATGGCAGCTATGTCAAAACATGGACCGATATGGCCCATTTACAACACCAACTGACCTACACTAATAAGAAGTATTTGTGCAAAATTTCAAGCGGCTAGCTCTACTCCTTCGGAAGTTAGCGTGCTTTCGACAGACAGACGGACGGACGGACGGACAGTCAAGCGATATACTATTTTCGTAGCATGGTATTTCACTTAAGGATCTTTAATTGTCGAAAAAAAATATTCCAAGGAAACCTTTGTTCCATATAAAGTGAAAGAAGGCGCAGCGGAGCGGGCCCGGTTCAGCTAGTGTATTATAAAATGTAATCTCGCGATTTATAATAAAGGGAATAAACCGACCTTTATTACCAGGAGCTAGCGGGAGGTAAAAGATGTCACTTTTGTTTCGGAGGAAGTGGGAAGTGTTAAATAATCACAGCTTCTATGATTATCGTTATATTAGTTTCACCTTTGGAGAAAATAATGCCCAAGTGTCCCTTCGGCTTTACAGAAGATAGGCTGATTGGGATAAATTTCGGCATATGTTCTGCACGACTATCCCTTGTAGACCAGAAAAGGAAGTGGAAACTGCGAAGGGCAAAGATGGCCAAGTTGATCACGAGAGCCCTGAATGAGCCTAGAGCCAGACACGGAGCAAACAGACCCCAGAACTTGTTGCTCTATGGAAGGGCTGCAGAAAATCCGCAGCCATACGGATTGGGAGGTTTATAAGACAGAGCTGAGAAAATACAAAGGCCATCTGAAAAATGCCCAGAACAAATCCTATGTGGAATTCTGTACCTCCGTGGAGAATACATACGAAACCTTTAGACTAAGGAAGATTCTATCCAATCATGAAAAAGCTGGAGTTTCTAGGCATCAACAATACCACAAGAAAGACTTAATAGCCTTGGCATATGTATATCTAAGCAGATGGATCAGCAGAGGAACACCACGAGAAGATGTACCGTTCCCTCTACTTTAGAATATAGCCATTAACAATATATTATTGTCTCTGGATGAAAAGATGTAAAAGTAGTCGAGTATGCTGATGATGTAGTTATTGTGGTTGGGGGAAAATTTCCCATCACTCTTAGAGATATACTTCAGGAAGCTCTACGTGCGACAGCGAAGTGGGCTGCCGACGTGGTATATACTGCAGTTGTCAGACCTATAATGCTATTTGGTGTTGTGGTCTGGTGGACGGCGCTTCAGAAGTCCACCTTCCGTGCAATACTCAGCAGGATCCAAAGGATGGCTTGTTTGTGCATAACAGCCGCCATGCACTGAATTTAATGCTACGCCTAATTCCTCTGGACATTGTGGCTAGATTAATTGCAGCGACCAGTGCTTTGAGGTTAAGGGAGCTTTCCTTTTTGTCATGCGGCGGTTAGGGACACTATGTTATTCTTGATATAAAGCCCGATATTCCAGGCAGTGTGGATCACACATTGCCTGAGCCGCTTTTTGATACAAAGTACTGTACCACTATTCCGGATAGAACCCATTGGAACTACAATATTCCTGGTAAAAGAAGTTACATAGACTTCTATACGGGTCCAATATAGACCACCAGGTAGGTTTTGGGGTGTGCTCTGAAGAACTAGGACTGGTCATATCGAGAAGATTACACGACCACTGCAGTGTGTATCAAGCGGAGATCCTTGCAATTAAAGAAGTGGTGGAATGACTTAGATATAATGTCATAACGACCATTGGTATAAATATTATCCTCAGACAGCCATTAAATCTTTGGAAAAAATATTTCTGATTTCAAAAACCAACCTCGAGGTAACAGAACTCTTAACGAGATGGCGGAACAGTTTTAAATTCACCTGTCCTGGGTGGGGCCATAAAGATATTCCAGAAACACGAGATGTGCGCGTGAATGATTTTTCACTCACGAGCACGACTTTTCTATGTCCACTCACGTTTTCGCTCACAAAAATCTCGAGAAAAATCACTACTAACGAAAAACTGGCGAATCATGGTTGAAAAGATATTATTCCATAAGTTAAAAATATTTTTTTTATACATAAAATATAATATAATAATATATAAAAAAACACAGATAAAAGAAGTGTTTTGGATTGGAAAAAAAGAACATTTTAACGACTTTTCCGAAAGCAGAATTGAATACCAACCTCGTGGTTCGTGATTTTCTCGAGAGTCGTGATTGGCGTTGTGGGTCGTGTTTCACACTCGCGCATGAAGAATTTTTATTCAATAACACTCACGCACTATCACGTGATTGCATTTGGATCTCACTCACGAATCATTTGCATACCTGCACTAGGAACTACCTTACATATTCGAGTACAACTGGAATCTGTGGGTATGTTTTAGCGACTTGTACGCTAAGTCTGTGGGATCAGGCCCGAAGGGCAACGAATGATAGATGGCCACGGGTTGTGAACATTCCAAAATTATGTGGCCAACTCTAACCTTGTAGAAGTCAAATCGTTAGGCGTCTTAAAGCGATCTGGATGGTTCCTGTTCATGTGGAATCACAATGGACAGTAACGTCTAAGTGTGGATGATGACAATTGGAAACATAAGCCTAACCTATACCTCAGCCTTCATCTTCGTGAATGAAGCAGTTTCAATAAAAAATTATTTGGATGAATTAATTTCGTGATTGAAACCGATTACCAACTTGACTTCCGTTGGATTCCTTTAATGACTTTCCAATATTGTGGTCAACAGTACATTAGGTCTGTTCGCGTTATTTTTCCAGATAAAATATGCAGGAGAGTAAGAACATACTTTACGTTATTTTATTACTTATTTAAATTTAACAGCTGGTTTTCATAAAACAACTGTGCAATGCTGCAAATTTCTACTGGGAAAAAAACCTCCAGTATAAATTTGCAAGCTCTCAATTATTAAACTCTCAAAGTCTTGCTAGCTCTAACGCTCTATTCTGCTGGTAAATAAATTTTTGAGTACACGAACACACTTATTGCATTGTAGGCAGAACAATGTCTGAGTTGAATTTTGGTTAATATATTCAAATTTTTACCAGAATGTAAATTACCAAATGATGAATTTGCACAAATATCTAATCAATTGCAAAAAAAACTGTACAGACAAAAAAGAATACCTTCATTTGTAGGGCACTAGACGCACTGAGCTGTAACGAAGTAAAAAACAAAACTAACAACACAAATCCCAATAAATATTCTGTTAAATGCAAGAAGCAAGAAAAAAGCCAATTGGGACACTGACGCATTTAACGGTGCTGTTGATGACTGTAGTAACTGCCATGATGTCCATTTGTTGTAATGTCTAACACCCAGCAAAAGTGGTGGTGCTATGGGTAAAGTGACAGTTTCCACTGAATGACGAAGACTTTTCAATGCACTTTAAGTACACATTTACCGTTGACCATTTCGATATGTTCGTTCACCCTTCATTCAATTGTCTGTCCGGCCTTCTTCTTAGTCAAACCAATCATTCATTTCATTACATTTCTGTTGCGCCATTTGCAATATATTGAATGTACGAGGGGCCTTCCATTAAGGGAGAAATTGTCATTAACGGGGATCTGGTTCCATCCCATTTATCTCTGTTTGGGGCATTTTTGAGGAGGGGGTGGTCCTCAGGCTAAAGGGCACGACCCGCCTCATTTAGACATCGAAAAATTATGTATCCTTCTAAGCCGGGCGCAGTGGAGCGTGCCCTTTTTTATATTATTTAAGGACAATATTTTCCTTCGATTAATTTTGTACCCTCTATCCATAAGCGTAGCTAAATATTTCCTATGGGGGCTACAACCAAACCAAAAAAAAAAAAAAAATTCGTTGTTTATAAAAATGCAATAATTCATAAACTTATAATTATATAATTTCGATCTTTTGTTTTTCCCGTCACAAAATTTCGAAAAGAAGCTAATCAAAATTCGTTACTGATCGAAAAGTTTCCAAATTACACTGCATTTTCCAAAATAAGTCTTCAAGATAATTAATTCAAAAATTTGCCATCAACTCACTTCAGGAACACAAGATGGCTTCTAGTTCTTACCGTATAACCATCCATATCGCTTTAAAAAGCCCAACAACTTGCGAATGTTCACATCCGCTAAATCGGACAGGTTTTAAAAGGTATGAGAACCTAAAGTGGAACTCCTTCTGACTGGCAGTGCGGGACATACACACAAAAGGTGTTCTACATTCTCTTCTTCTTCGATGTCCTTATAGCTTCTGCAAAAGTCGTTACTGGCAACCTTCAGTCCGTCAGCATGTTTTCCGATTAGACAGTGACCTGTCATGACGGACACAATGACTGAGACGTCTGTTCTAGCCAATGACAGCAAAATTTTATCTCTAAAACAAATTTATTAAAATGTTGTCTTAAGAAAAAATTATTGAAATTTTGCCTTTGGTAAAAATTTCATTGAAATTATGTCATTAGAAAGAATTTTATTAAAATTTTGCTTGAAAAAAAATTCTTTTAAAGGGTGATTTTTTTGAGGTTAGGATTTTCATGCATTAGTATTTGACAGATCACGTGGGATTTCAGACATGGTGTCAAAGAGAAAGATGCTCAGTATGCTTTGACATTTCATCGTGAATAGACTTACTAACGAGCAACGCTTGCAAATCATTTTCAGTGAATCATTTTCAGTGAAATCATTTTCAGTGAATCGACAAATTTTGTTCAGCGATGAGGCTCATTTCTGGTTGAATGGCTACGTAAATAAGCAAAATTGCCGCATTTGGAGTGAAGAGCAACCAGAAGCCGTTCAAGAACTGCCCATGCATCCCGAAAAATGCACTGTTTGGTGTGGTTTGTACGCTGGTGGAATCATTGGACCGTATTTTTTCAAAGATGCTGTTGGACGCAACGTTACGGTGAATGAACACATTTCGAACCGAACACTGATTTTGGTAATAAAATTCAATGATTTGCAAGCGTTGCTCGTTAGTAAGTCTATTCATGATGAAATGTCAAAGCATACTGAGCATCTTTCTCTTTGACACCATGTCTGAAATCCCACGTGATCTGTCAAATACTAATGCATGAAAATCCTAACCTCAAAAAAATCACCCTTTATATTTTGTTTTCAGAAGTAATTTGATAAATATTTTTTGTTTATTTGTATTTTACCTATTGATTCAAAAACGGCTGAACCGGTTTTCATTTCATTTTAACACATGGTAAAGTTTGAGCCCCCGAAGGATATAGGGTACCCCATTCTTTGATGTACGAAGGGGGAGAGGACAACCCCCCTTACCATAATTTTAAAAACGCCAGACTTCGGATTTGGGTGCACCGATTTATGCGGAATTGGGTTGCTAGCTTATGGTAACCCAATAACACGAAGTTGGTAGGAGTCAAATAATAATCTGGGGGAACGACCTGCCCCAAAACCCACCCAAACGGACTTGTTTACCGAATGAGACAATATTGGTATGAAATGAAATCTATTTAAGAGTAGAGTTCGAACTTGATATAACAATTTGACCCCAAGTATCGGGGAGCCCACCTCACCGCCAAAACCCCCCAAATATGCCTATTACACGGCATGGAGTTATCTTATGACATGTCACTTTTTGTATTCACATGTATTTTAAAATGTTTGTCAAAATTGTCAATCATATACGATTTATAATTTTTTTTTATCACACCTGTATGTTATTTTCGTATAAAATAATATAAAAATTTCAGCAAATCGCATTTTTCTTATGCGTAAAAATTGCTAAAGTTATGAAAACAATTTAATTTTGGGTTGCTTTCATTCGACTCACAACAAAACCAGCTTATATCTTATGTTTTTGTCAGAAGTAATAGAGTACGCCCTTAACCAAAAAATTACTTGAAAAGCGATTTTCAAACGTTAGTTTCATTTGAATCACATGACATGTACAACTTTACATGTGCTAAGTTTGACATGTCATGTAGGTGTCTATATACCGTTTATTTACCGAGTGGGGCAATATGGGTATGGATATCAAATGATGTAGAACTAGAATTGGATGTAGAACTAGAAACTATTATAAAAATTTGGGGGTCAAGTCTCATGGACAGATATATATACTAAACGGTACAATATGGTATTCTTATGAAAAGTATTTGAAAGTTAAATACGAATATAAATATTTTAAAATTCGGACCATGTTGAAAGGAGGCCGCAAACACTTAAGGATATAACGAAACACACCGGGCTAGCTAGTTTTCTATAAATTAAAATCAATCTAACCCAATATGAGACAGCATACGACCAACATTTAAATATCATGTGGATAGCTTTCTTTCGTTCTGACGGTATCGTGATTTCGATATGATGTCATCATACTCATCATCTTCCTCCTCCTCTTTATTCTAAATTGGATAAAAATTTAAATTGGAAAAAAGCGCCGTAGGTGAGTGTAATTTATTTCTTTTTTGCGTGATCATAATATTCTCTTTACTACCTTTCACGAGATATCCATATTGCCTAGATTGGAGCACCTACTTAGTGGGTATAAAATAAACATAACATTTTTAAGTGCCTCGAGACGACTCCGGAGTCAAAAATGTTGCATAACGACTTTCTACTTTGCGCCTAATAAGGTTTGAATCGGTCCAGATTCTGATATTGCTCCGATATAAATCGATCTCCGATTTTATTTCTTCGTCTCCTATGGACTCTAACATTCAAGTCAAGTATGGCTCGAATCGGTCCATTACCTCATTAGCGCCAATAGAATACCAATTTTAATCCAATATCCTTTGTTTGTCTATAAAGAGACACCGGGCAAAGAACTTGACAAATGCGTTCCTTGTTTAGGCTAGGCTAGAGGGCGCAAGACTAGCAACCTCGGTTACTAGCCGATTTACTCGGAGACCTTAGGTCCATTGCGTTCACCCTAGACAAGTACAGCAGAAAATATATATAAACATACACTACAGACAGCAAATAAAGACAGCAAATAACGCAACAAACGCATAAGACGAGAAGAAAAAACTCTCTGTCGAGAGTACTTCAGAACTCCAGGATGATAAGAGTCTGTAGGGAATCCAGGCTCGGAAAGAGGTGTTCGTTCTTTGGTCGTAAAATAATTGTTTAGTGGGTGTTTTATAGGTTAGGCTGCCCCCAAAAGTGGATATTAAATTAATTTTTTACTCTTAAATACATTTCATTTAAGTGCCATACTGTGGTGGTATATATTTCCGTGTGGAGACGTTTTGAGTTGGGCGGTCCCACAGACACCCCACTCCAAATAACTCTTGGTTTTGTGTTTCTATACTAATACTACATTTCCCACGAACATTCCAGTAAGGAACAGGTGATACTTTTCTTATACCAATGAGTACAGTCCGATTAAATTTTAAGCTCAAGGCAAGGGCAAGAGGCCTCCTTTTTTATGCCGAGTCCGAACGTCGTGTCGCATAGCGACACCACTTGATACAGTATTTTTAATATTGCAGGATAGCTTACAAATGTAGCCAGCATTAGTAGGGGATAACCACGGCTGAAAATGTTGTTAATGTTCACGGCGGGATAGCTAACCTCTGCCCAACGATGGCCTCTATAACAGCCCAAAAAATTAATTGAATTGCTTTACCCCATAACGAGTTAATCGGTTCTTATACACCATTTGTCAATTTCAAAACTTCAAAGTCTCTGTTGTTGTAGGCTTTAATACACTTTCATCTGTTGATGTTCGATCTAATTTTTGTTGTTAACCAAATTCAACTTTATTTTACAAACCCCTCGTTAATAATTATATTTCTATATATTGTCCCTTCTCTTTCCACAGTACTTTGTCCTATTTGATTATGTGGTTGTATTGGTGACTGTCATTGCATATCTACTGCACAAAGAAGAAAGACTAACATTAGGGCCTTAATACGTCATCACCATGGTAAGATGCTTTTCTTCTCTCTGAATTATTCTGTATTGAGCACATCAAAGAATGTCATGAGCTAAAGTTTTGAATTCAGTGTTCTTTGTAGTAGAAAAATATTTAACTTTTACTTAAAATTTGTCGAGTCACTTGAGCATATTAAATATGAGAGTGACCCATATTCATTCATCATCAGCGTCAAGTCATCGTAGTGTAGGCTTCCACTATAGGCTGTAGGCTTCCACTATTGGCTCTCAGCGTAAATGCATGTTTCTTTTCAATGACTGTGATGCATTTGTGGGGTGACACAGTTCGATTTTTATTGCATTTCTTTAACACATTTAGACAATTGGAACTGGCCAACACAACAAAAAGCATCAAGAAAAGCCACTAAATATTTGATTCATGGGTGATTGATGTAACTGAGCAGTTTGTCATATGTTTTCATTTGAGGAGATTTGTCTATCAAAAAAAAAAAAAACAAGTAAAAGCGTGCTAAGTTCGGCCGGGCCGAATCTTATATACCCTCCACCATGGATCGCAATTGTCGAGTTCTTTTCCCGGCATCTCTTCTTAGGCAAAAAAGGATATAAGAAAAGAGTTGCTCTGCTATTAAAACGATATCAAGATATGGTCCGGTTCGGACCACAATTAAATTATATGTTGGAGACCTGTGTCAAATTTCAGCCAATTCGTATAAGAATTGCGCCCATTGGGACTCACGAAGTAAAATAGAGAGAACGATTTATATGGGATCTGTATCGGGCTATAGACCGATTCAGACCATAATAAACACGTTTGTTGATGGTCATGAGAGGATCCATCGTACAAAATTTCAGGCATATCGGATAATAATTGCGACCTCTAGGGGTCAAGAAGTCAAGATCCCAGATCGGTTTATATGGCAGCTATATCAGGTTATGAACCGATTTGAACCTTATTTGACACAGTTGTTGAAAGTCATAATAAAATACATCATGCAAAATGTAAGCCAAATCGCATAGGAATTGCGCCCTCCAGAAGCTCAAGAAATCAAATCCCCAGATCTGTTTATATGACAGCTATATCAGGTTATGAACCGATTTGCACCATACTTGGCACAGTTGTTGGATATCATAACGAAATACTTCGTGCAAAAATTCATTCAAATCGGATAAGAATTGTGCCCTCTAGAGGCTCAAGAAGTAAAGACCCAAGATCGGTTTATATGACAGCTATATCAGGTTATAGACCGACTCAAACCATACTTGGCACAGTTGTTGGATATCATAACAAAACACTTCGTGCAAAATTTCATCCCAATCGGATAAGAATTGCGCACGCTAGAGGCTCAAGAAGTCAAGACCCAAGATCGGTTTATATGGCAGCTATATCAGGTTATGGACCGATTTGAACCATACTTGGCACAGTTGTTGGATATCATAGCAGAACACGTCGTGCAAAATTTCATTCAAATCGGATAAGAATTGCGCACGCTAGAGGCTCAAGAAGTCAAGTCCCAAGATCGGTTTATATGGCAGCTATATCAAAACATGGACCGATATGGCCCATTTACAATACCAACCGACCTACACTGATAAGAAGTATTTGTGCAAAATTTCAAGCGGCTAGCTTTACTCCTTCGAAAGTTAGCGTGCTTTCGACAGACAGACGGACGGACGGACGGACGGACGGACAGACGGACGGACATGGCTAGATCGACATAAAATTTCACGACGATCAAGAATATATATACTTTATGGGGTCTCAGACGAATATTTCGAGTAGTTACAAACAGAATGACGAAATTAGTATACCCCCCATCTTATGGTGGAGGGTATAAAAATAAACAAGTAAAAAGGCGTTAAGTTCGGCCGGGCCGAACTTTGGATACCCACCACCTCTGGTATATATGTAAACCACCTTTCATCAAAATCCGGTTAAAATTGCATACCTTATGTCCCATAGCAATATATATCGAAATATGATCCGATTTGGACCAAATACTAATAAGTACAAGTTATTGTTCAATTATGTATAACAAAATATTGGTATTTTTAGTAGTTATATCTAAAAGTAAACCGACCGATCTGACAATATGGATGTCGGAAACGTAATTCAATGTGTCAAATTTCAGTTAAATCGGATTATAAATGCGCATTTTTTGGGGCCAAGGCTTTTAATCGAGATATCGGTCTATAAGGCAGCTATATGCAAATCTTGATCGATCTAGACCAAATTGCAGAAATATGTGGAGGGGCCTAACAGAACTCACTGTTTCAAATTGCGGCGACATCGGAAAATAAATGCGCTTTTTATGGCCCCAAAACCTAAAACCGAGAGATCGGTCTATATGGCAGCTATATCCAAATCTGTATCGATCTGTGCCATAATGCAGAAGTATGTCAAGGGGTTTAACTTAACTCACTGTCCCAAATTTGGCGACATCGGACAACCAATGCGCCTTTTATGGGCCTAAGACCCTACATCGGAGGATCGGTCTATATGGCAGCTATATCCAAATTTGAACCGATCTGGGCCAAATTGATGAACAATGTCGAAGGGCCTAAGACAACTCACTGTCCCAAATTTCAGCAAAATCGGATAATAAATGTGGCTTTTATGGGCTTAAGACACTAAATTGGAGGATTGGTCTATATGGCAGCTAAATCCAAATTTGGACGGATCTGAGCCAAATTGATGATGGATGTCGAGGGGCCTAACACAACTCACTGTCCCAAATTTCAGCAAAATCGGATAATAAATGTGGCTTTTATTGGCCTAACACAACTGACTGTCCCAAATTTCAGCAAAATCGGATAATAAATGTGGCTTTTATTGGCCTAAGACCCTAAATCGGCGGATTGGTCTATATGGGGGCTATATCAAGATATAGTCCGATATAGCCCATCTTCGAACTTAACCTGCTTATGGACAAAAAAAGAATCTGTGCAAAGTTTCAGCTCAATATCTTTATTTTTGAAGACTGTAGCGTTATTTCAACAGACAGACAGACGGACATGTCTAGATCGTCCTAGATTTTTACGCTGATCAAGAATATATATACTTTATAGGGTCGGAAATGGATATTTCGATGTGTTGCAAACGCAATGACAAAATGAATATACCCCCATCCTTCGGCGGTGGGTATAAAAACGCTTATATTTGTTTAGCTACTAATTTTTGTACACATCACATTGTTCTTCTGGCACCCATTTCTAGAAATCACTATATTTGAATAAAGAAAGCTATCCGCTTTAAATAGTTCACATATACTTCAAATAGATATATGTTGGTTCTTGGGGATCTTAAATTCCCCTTCAACAATGTTATATCTCGGGGATGGGTGCAACGATTAAGCGCAATTCCGATTGCTCCCTAATGGTACTCCAAAAACTGGTACGGTAAAATCATTTTTTACAGGCTGGTAACATTCCTAAGAAATTTGTGCAAATCGAAATCGTGTAAAAAACTATACTATTATATGCAAATTTCCATAACCTTAAAAAATTGTGTACGATTAAAAAATTATTAATAATAATTCAAAAATTAATTCCATTGAACAATAATAAAACAAAACAATTCATATTTATTACAAGAAAAAAATTAAGTTCACATTTAAAATTCAATCCACATTTTCACAGCGAAAATGCCTATGAAATTATTGCGAAATCCGACGGACTCTATTCTTCGCCAGAACACAAACAATAGTCAAACAACAACACACAACATAGGCAACAACATTAAAGCAGAGTTGATTGGTGCCCATTTCGTGAGCATTTAATGACATTTGCAATTAATTGAAGCGAAATTTATATTGACACCACGACATGACGCCACTATTTGGCTCATAGAACTCAGTACAACTTCTACAGAATGTCTTCGCATTCCTTAGTCACCATTTTTTATTCAGTACTAGGCCTTAAGTACAAAAAATATACAAAAATAAGTAAAGTTTAAGTTCGGCCGGGCCGAACTTTTGATACCCACCACCTTGGGTATATATGTTAACACTCTTTCGTCACAATCCGATGAAAATTGGATAATTTATGCACCCAAATTAGCCACGGATATTGAGTGGTCTTATAAATATAAGTCACTGTTGAATTTTGTATTTCAAATTTCAACAAAATCGAGTAATAAATAGAGCATTTACGAGCAATAAACCCTTAATCGGCATATCGGTCTCTATGACAGCAATATCTAAATACAGTCCGATTTTTACGATATTTGAATCAGATGGCGGGAGACCTTAAAATACCCAATGTTTAAAATTTCAGCGAAATCGGAAAAAATAAAGCTTTTATAGGCTTCAGACCCTTTATCGGCTGATCGGTCTATATGGCAGTTACATCTGAATACAGTCCGATTTAATCCATATTTAGCCCAGATTAGGGAGGCTTAAAATAACCCATTGTTTAAAATTTTAGCGAAATTGGGTAATAAACAAAGCTTCTATCTGCTTTTTTCGCCAGATCGGTCTATATGACGGCTATATCTAAATATAGTCTGATCTGAACCATGTGTGGGCCCTATGTTGGGAGGCCTAATGTTACTCACCGTTTTAAATTTTAGCGAAATCGTTTAAAAAATAAAGCTTTTATGAACTTCAGATCCTTAATCGGGAGATCCGTCTATATGGCAGCTAAATATAAATAAAGTCCGATCTGAACCATATTTAGGTCAGATGTCGGAAGGCTTAATTTAACCTACTGATTCTAATTTCAGCGAAATCGGGTAATAAATAAAGCTTTTATGGGCTTCTGTCCCTTATCGGCAGATCGGTCTATATGGCAGCTGTATCTAAATATAGTCCGATTTGAACCATATTTGGGTCCGACGTCGGGAAGATTTAAGCTACTCACTGTTTCAAATTTCAGCGGATAAAAAATAAAGCATTTATGGGCATTAGACCCTTTATGCAGGTCGGTCTATAAAGCAGCTATATCCAACTATGGTCCGATTTAGCCCGTTCAAGAACGTAACTAGCATGCATCAAAAAGACGAATCTGTGCCAAATTTCAGCTCTATATCTTAATTTTGAAGGCTGTAGAGTGATTACAACAGACAGACGGACAGTCACACGGACATCATTAAATCGTCTTAGAATTTTAGGACGATCCGAAGTATATATACTTTGTTGGGTCGGAAATTGATATTTGTTGCAAACGGAATGACTAAATGAATATACCCTCTACCCTACGGTGGTGGATATTAAAATAAGACCTTTAACTTTAAGAAATTTTCAATTATATTGCGTCGTCAACAACTGATCTTTTTTCTTCATCTTCTTCTATTATATAAAAATTAAATTGTTGCGCTTTGTTTGTTTATTGGTTAGTTTTTTGTCTGTTCCGTATAGATTCAAAAACGGCTGAACCAATTTTTATGAAATTTTTACAGATAGTAGGTTTGAGCCCCCGGTGAAAATAGGGAACTAAATTGGTTGATATCCGAAGGAGGGGCGGACCCTCCCCCTTACCCTCATTTTCTAAAACGCCAAGTCTTGGAAATGGATGCACCGATTTAGGCGAAATTTTGTATGTAACCTTATGGTACCCCAAAAACTCGAAATTGGTATACAATTTTGGGGTCAAATAACCTGGGGGAACGCCCCATCCCAAAACCCACCCGAACGCACATGTTTACCGATTGGGACAATATGGCAATCAAATTAAAGGTATTTAAGAGTAAAACACAAACTTGAAATAAAAATGTCACATTTAGTGTTGGGGGGTCCCCTACCCCCAAAAACTCAACCAAAACACCCAAACTGGCCATATTTATCGATTGGGACAATATGGGACTCAAATGAAAGGTATTTGGGAGTTAAATATCAGGTATTAGACCGATACAGGCCATACTTGGCAAGTAGGTAGAAGAAGACATTGTGCAAAGTTTCAGCCAAATTGGATAGAAATTGCGCCCTCCAGAGGCTCAAGAAGTGCAATCGTTGATCTCCCGATTTATATGGGAGCTATATTAAGTTATGGCCAAATTTTGGCCATGGTTGGCACTATTGTTGGAAGTCATAACAAAATAATACGTACAAAATGTCAGCCAAATCGAATAAAATTTTTGGCCTTCATAGGCTCAAAAATTCAGATCCGAAATCTATTTATATGGCGGCTATACCAATACATGAACCTATTTAGCCCTTTTACCATTCCAACCAACCTGCAATAATAAAAAGTATTTGTGCAAAATTTCACGCACCTAGTTTTACCCATTTAGCGTGCTTTCTACAGACAGACAGATGAACGGACGGACAAAAATGCTAAATCGACCTAGAACGTCAAGACAATCAAGAATGTATATACTTGTTGCGTTTCAGATCAAAATTGCGATGGAATGGTGAAATAAGTATACGCGCATTCAACGATGGAGTGTAAAAATGACATTCAGCAAAACTCAACTAAATTAACTCTTTCTAAGTCAGTGGAAATTTAATTTCCTAATTCAGTTTCTAAACCGGATAAAAACCAAGTTGGTTGAATACCAAAAACATAGGCTAGGCTAGGCTTTAATGTAGGCTTGGTTAAATTTTACATATAATCCATTGACGGGCACTTTGTGAGCTCTAATATCAAAAAAATGTACCGAAAAAAAAAATCGAAGTCAGGAATTCCGTGGTACCCACAAAATTCCTAATTATTATCCATTCCAAGTTCGTAAACAGCCAAGGTCTAAGCGCCGGTGTCGTTTATCCGCGAAAGTTCCAACTAGTTTTCAACTTTTTCCGATAATCAAGATCGACTTTTCGACTTTTTCTGATAATCAAAAAGTCGCCAAGCGATAAGTTCCCATATTAAAAAAAAATCCTTAATTTGACTTTTACAGCTTATATTTACCAAACTCTTAAATTAGAGTACTGATACTTTGTGAGAATTAAACCACAATTAATATCTATCGCATTCACTTTTTCTTCACTATTGTTTACTTTTGGTTAATTTAGATATAAACCAGTAAGGAATGGAAAAAGTCGGCAGTCCCGATTTTATAATAACCTAAACCTACCTGCGTTATATCAAATTCTGAACCAATTTTGATGGACCTCGGCGGATGTTTTAAAATGGGTTATTAAACAATCCATATCAAATTTGAAGTAAATATGTTCAAATCGTAATAAACATGGTTGACAAATGACAACATTATTTTACATTACACAAAATCTGAGGAACATACATATGGGAGCTACATCTAAATCTGAACCGATTTTGACCAAATGCACTAGCACTGGCTTTAGTAGTCAAAATCGGCATGGCAGCTCTATTTAAATCTCACCCGATTTCTATGAAATCGTCCCAAAATCAAAGTTTATCCATCGGGACAATATGGGACTCTAATGAAAGGTATTCGGGAGTAGAATACGAATATGGTTTTAAAAAAATCCAAGTACCTAGGAAACCATTCCAAGCCCAAAAATGCATCAAAAGTACCGTCCAAAACCAAAAGTGGACCGATCGGGACCATATGGGACTCCAATGAAAGATAATCGAGAGTACAGTACGAATATGATTATCGTACTCTACTCTGTGGGCCCGACCCTCTCCTCCCACACCAAACTGTCATGTAGGGCGACAGAGAATGTATTGTACTCAAATGAAAGGATGTGTCACAGGGTAGCTTTGAAATATAATTTTCAATGTAGATAACCAATTCAAAAAATATTAATTAGTATGGATCTGAACGATACCCCTAGATCTGAATATATTGATAGCCACCTTCAAAATGCTTGACATTATAGGGCTTAAACAAAATCGCGATCAAGCATGCTGATATTATTGCAGGGTCCGCCCCCTAAAATCATTTCAAACCGGCCATGTTTGTCTACTATGGCAATAAGTAATAGGTATTTGATAGTCGAAATCGAATTTGATATCCAATTTAGAGGCCAAGTGTTTGGGGGTCATCTCACCCCATAAACCCCCTAAACCAATGGCTATTGGGGCTCAAATAAAAGAAATTTGAGAGTAGAGCACGATGCTAATATATTTTCAGGGCTAAGTGCGTGCACCACCCTAGATACCCCTTAAAGTGCACATAATTGTGGATTATGCCAATAAGGGGCTCCAATCTGATATCTGTTTAATGGCCAAGTGTTTCAGGGACGCCTCATCTAAACTCCCCCTAAACCACAAATATATACCGACTATAGCAATATATAGCTCAAATGTGATTTTTGGGAGTAGAGTATGAATCTGATATCCACTTTCGGGGCAAAGGGTTCGGCTACCCTAATCCACCACCCTTACCTTATGATCAAAACCTCCAGATCTTGGAGATGGGTGGGACGCCTTACGCGAAATTTTGTTTGTTTATAATAACTTAAAAACAGAAATTTGGTATCCTTATTTAGGGTGGGATACCTAGAGGGGCAGCGCCACCGCAAAGCTCGCTAAGTGGAAATACAAACCAATAATGACAATATGGGGCTCAAATTAAAGGTATATGAGACTAGAGAACGAATATGATATATTACGTTACCCCCCTGTTATACCCCCATACCGGACTTATTTACCGACCATAGTAATATAAGGCTCAAATGAAAGGTATTTGGGAGTGGAGCACCAATATGATATCCCCATTGGGGCGAAATATCTGAAAGGTCGTACCAGTACCCCCAAATAGGACTTTCCTGACCATGCCAATGTAGGGCTCAGATAAAATAAGACAGTGAGTGAAGGCGCAGCGCAACGGGCCCTGTCCAGCTAGTCTGGTAGAAATAAGAGGGACAAAGAGGATAGGTGTCTCCCCACTTCAAAAAAAAAAAAAAAAAAAAAAAAAAAAAACTTGTGGGCAACCTCAGGAATTTCTGAATCTTTGATGATAAAACAAGTAAAAGCGTGCTAAGTTCGGCCGGGCCGAATCTTATATACCCTCCACCATGGATCGCATTTGTCGATTCATTTCGCACCATAATTGAAGTGAATATTGGAAACCATAGTAGAAGTCATTGTGTAAAATTTCAGCCAAATCTACTAAGTATTGTGCACTTTAGGGGCTGAAGAAGTAAAATAGGCAGATCGGTTTATGAGGGATCTGTATTAGGCTATAAACCGATTCATGTCATATTCGACACGTATGTTAGAGGTCTTGAGAGAAGCCGTTGTACAATATTTCAGCCAAATCGGATATTACTTGCTTTCTTTATATGGCAGCTATATCAGGTTATAGACCGATTTGAACCATTCTTAATACAGTTGTTGGAAGTCATAACAAAACTCCTCACGCAAAATTTCCGCCAAATCGGATAATAATTGCGTCCTCTAGAGGCTCAAGAAGTCAAGACCCCAAATCGGTTTATATGGTACATATATCAGGTTATGGACCGATTTGAACTTTTCTCAGCACAGTTGTTGAAAGTCATAACAAAACTTCTCAAAACTTCAGCCAAATCGGATAATAATTGCGTCCTCTAGTGGCTCAAGAAGTCAAGACCCCAAATCGGTTAATATGGCACATATATCAGGTTATGGACCGATTTGAACTTTTCTTAACACAGTTGTTGAAAGTCATAACAAAACAATTTTAACCAAATCAGATAGGAATTGCGCTCTCTAGACGCTCAAGAAGTCAAGACCCCATATATCTTTATATGACAGCTATATCAGGTTATGGACCGATTTTAACCATACTTAGCACAGTTGTTGGAAGTTATAATAAAACACCTCAATGCAAAATTTCAGTCAAATCGGATTAGAATTGTGGCCTCTAGCTGCTCAAGAAGTCAAGATCCCAGATCGGTTTATATGCCAGCTACATCAAAACGTGGACCGATATAACCCATTTACAATCCCAACTGACCTACACTAATAAGAAGTATTTGTGCAAAATTTCAAGCGGCTAGCTTTACTCCTTCGAAAGTTAGCGTGCTTTCGACAGACAGACGGACGGACATGGCTGGTTCGACTTAAAATATCATGACGATCAGGAATATATATATGTATTGTACTTTATGGTGTCTTAGACGAATATTTCGAGAAGTAACAAACAGAATGACGAAATTAGTATACCCCCATCCTATGGGGGAGGGTATAAAAATGTCGTCTGAACAAGGGTCAATCAATGCCCTAATTGGTAAGACTGACCGTCTTTCAAAATCTTCTCCCACGCCACGGCCAACATTGTTTTATTAGAGACAGAAGTATGATACGCTCTTACACTTTCCGAAATCCTGGTAGAATCAGTGGTCTGTAAATTGTGATTTTGTCGTATTTCCGCAGACAGATTGTTACGAGACAGATTGTTCGTTTGCACTATTATGAACCTGTTGAGCCACATTGCCCTTGTGCAACAGTGAATGGTGTCTCATAATACACTTGGAAGAAATGTTTTTAGTTTGGCCTGAAGCCGCCACATGACCCTGATTCAGCCAATTCAATCATGAGTTAGATCTGTTTTCGACAGAAAGCCTATTCTTAAAATCCACATTAAGAAATTTGGGATACGATATTAAAGCATAATTGGCTTTACTCTTGCTACATTTCTGCTAGTTCACTTTAGTATGATGGACTTTAAACTGCTTTGTCTTGGCCGAACAACTATTTTTGAAGCTTTCCAAAAGCAGGAAATCTTTCCGTCAGAAACATGTTTAAGTCTTTTCACTTAGCCATCCCACTGTTCTTCGCGATTGATTACTCCTTAAAAGATGGGGTTAGTCTTGGTAATCTCGATAAGCACTGATAAACATGGATAGGGTTCCATGACCTACTGTCAATCGACAACAATTTTCGGACTGATACAATTTGTCACATCCTTTTGCAATCGCTTCAAGCCCGACGCTGTCTCCAAAAGGCCTAAGCCGACTATTAATGAGAATACGCTTATTCTCGTATTAGTTCTTCAAATTTGTCGATGCTATTTCAAATCTTTCTGCTGTAAATGGAACGTTTCTGTTTATTTCCCTGGCCTCTCCAGCTGTCTTCTGGAACAGATGATACAACTTTAACTTCTTATTCACATAAATTGCTGTGAATAAATAAATAAACTAAACTCCCTTCCAATATACTTGAGAAATATTCCAAATGCCACAACTTTTAAGTATGAGCTTCAACACTACTTCACTTTGTTGTACTAATGTTCAAAATTTTTAAGATTTTGCAAATTTCAATTTCAATTTCAATTCTTTATTTCAATAATGTTTTATTAGTTAACTATATTTTTCCGATTGTATTAAACTATTTTTCTTTTTAAAATTTTGTTTAAAATTAAAAAAAAAATATTTTTTTTTCGTTTTATAAGCGTGAAGTTTGTCATACACTTTTAATCTAACAATTAATTATAAAGTCAATGGGGCCACTATTATTGATTTTCACATTCGTTCATTTTACACAATCATTTCTCTGACATTCATTCCAAATGTATGGGAAAATTCCAATTTTTGTACAACGAAAGTTAAAATTTTTAAGAAAAAAAAAGAATAGAAGATATCTTAACAATTTTGCAGATAAAAGTGTCATTAAAACACAAAACATAAATACTGCCCGATTTTTTTCACAAATATACCAAGTTTTCAAATCGGCATTTTTAAGTAAATTGGCTATGGAGGCTACTAATATTGTTTGGTGCAAACTTTTTTTTGCATGAGCTCAAGGGACAAATGAAGTAAAAACAAGTAACAAGGCATTAAGTTCGGCCGGGCCGAACTTTGGTTACCCACCACCTCGGGTATATATGAAAACCCCCTTTCGTCACAATCCGGTGAAAAATGGATAACTTATGCAGCCAAATTCGACACTGATATTGAGTGGTCTAATGAATATGTCACTGTTGAATTTTGTATTTTAAATTTCTACAAATTCGGGTAATAAATAAAGCTTTTATGAACTTCAGACCCATTATCGGCAGATCCGTCTATATGGCAGTTATATCCAAATATAGATCGATCTGAACCACATTTGGGACCTACGTTAGGAGGCTTAAAACTACTCAATGTTTCAAATTTCACCCAAATCGGGTAATAAATAAAGCTTTTATGGGCTTCAGACCATTTATCTGGAGATCGGTCTGTACCTAAATATAGTCCGATTTTATCCATATTTAGGTCAGATATCAGGAGGCTTAAGACAAGCCTCTAAATAAAGCTTTTATGGGCTTCAGACCCTTTATCAGCAGGTCGGTCTATATGGCAGCTATATATAAATATGGTCCGATTTGACCCGTTCCAAATTTCAGCTCAATAGCTCAAGTTTTGAAGACTGTGGGGTCATTACAACAGACGGACCGATAGACGGACAGACACACGGACATCGTTAAATCGTCTTAGAATTTTGCAACGATCCGAAATATATATACTTTGTAGGGCTGGAAATTGATATTTCGTTGTGTTGCAAACGGAATGAATAAATGAATATACCCCCTATCCTACGGTGGTGGGAATAAAAAAACATAAGCACAAAAGGCGATCTGGAAACTCTTTATTTTGTAGGTCATATAACACCCGTTAAAGTTACCAAATGTTATTAAAATTTGCTTCAACAACTCTCTACAAAAGAAAAAGTTAAGACATTTGAGATAGTTTTTTCAAAAAAGTCTAATCAATCAAAACATTTTTTTGGTTCAAAATGAATTTTTTTCATTTGTTTACGTTTAAACTGTACAGCTTTTAACTGAATAATCGGACTTGGACACTCTGCGGCAAAGTGATTGTAAATTTTGTATGGTGATGAATAAATCTTGTTCCTAAAACTGGTTTTCAAACTATTCACAAAATGATTTTATTATTATTCCTTAAAAGTAAACCCTTTTAAAATTTTATAAATAAACCTTAGAGGTCGATTATGGATTGCAACCCAACTTCAGCTGAGTTGCCAACTCGTTTGTTATCGTATTTTGTAGTTTACATAGGTATTTGTGGTGCAAAGGAGAGAGGGAGAGTGCGTGAGAGCGAGCACAATTTTGAGTGTTTGGTAATTGAGATCTTGAAAATTTCTACAGGAAGTTTTTTCCCAGAAGAAAAAATATGATATTCAGTTGTTTAATTCAAAAAAGCAGAAGAGGGTAAAGGCTGTTCTTACTCTTCTGCAAATGTTTACTAGAGAAGTACTCAAACGGACCTATTGTAAATGAGCCATATCGGTCCATGTTTTGATATAGCTGCTTATCCGATTTTGCTGAAATTTTGTATTAACTGCCAACAACTATGCCGAATAGGGTGCAAATCGGCTAATAATTTGATATAGCTCCCATGTAAACCGATCTCAAATCTTGGTTTTTTAAGCCAGTAGAGATCATAATTATTACCCGATTTGGCTGAAATTTTGCACGAGTTGTTATGACAACTGTACCAATTATTGTGCCAATCGGTTTATAACTTGGTGTAGGTCCAATAGCATAGCAATTCTTATCCATTATCATTTGTTTCCCTATAAAGAGATATCGGGCAAAGAACTTGACAAATTCGATCCATGGTGGGGATACATAAGATTCAGGCCGGTCGAACTTAGCACGCCTTTACTTGTTTATATTCCATAGGTCCTTTTAACCCATGCAAATTTTTGCGTCATATATTATTTGTAGCCTCCACAGAAAATTTACTAAAAAATGCCGATTTCGAAAATATCTTCGTCCGAAATTGGTATTTTGGGGATTTTTGAAATGCCGAGGTGACCAACTTTTGCGGCCTGCCAAAAGGCGCCGGGAAACTTTGCAGGGCCTTTGCACTCGATCTCGCTAACACCTCAGCTCTAACCATTCCAAATTTCAAAGAGATATATTTACCCATTCTCACACGGCAAATTTAATACTAGATTTTTTCGATTTTCTCCCACTGTGCGCCGTTGCATAAACTATTAAATATCTCTTTCTATGTGTCTCTGTACGGGTATGCAACAAGTTTTAATGGCCGGTAAATAGGCAAAACAAAATAAAGTTGTAAATTCTACCTACTCTCAAAATTAGCTTTTGCTGTGCCATTTTCTATTGCTTTTGTAAAAAATTGCCCCAACTGCACAACAAATGCTCAGAAAAAAGTGGTGCAATTTTTCAATTTTTTTTTTTACTTGCGGTTAGGCTTTTTTCACTGCATTTTTCCTGGCAAAGTGTTTATGGATTTTTGTTTAAGCAATTACAATAAAAAAGGAAACTAATTTCAGTTTTTGTATATGACTTAGCTAAGGTTAAAAGAACCACGCCAACCAATTGTGCGGCAGCATCAAGCCAGTAAAGGGGGTTTTTCACAAGAGCAGTTGTGCTCTTGTATCACTTGACTGGTGAGTTTTAGGTTTTTGGCCGTTGTTTGTAAATTTGACGTAACGCTTTTCCTTTTTTTGTGGAAATAAAAAAAAAAAAATATATATATATATATATATATATATATATATATATATATATATATATATATATATATATATATATATATATATATATATATATATATATATATATATATATATATATATATATATATTCTTTTTATACCCTCCACCATAGGATGGGGGTATACTAATTTCGTCATTCTGTTTGTAACTACTCGAAATATTCGTCTGAGAACCCATAAAGTATATATATTCTTGATCGTCGCGACATTTTATGTCGATCTAGCCATGTCCGTCCGTCCGTCCGTCTGTCTGTCTGTCGAAAGCACGCTTACTTCCGAAGGAGTAAAGCTAGCCTCTTGAAATTTTGCACAAATACTTCTTATTAGTGTGGTTCGATTGATATTGTAAATGGGCCATATCGGTCCATGTTTTGATATAGCTGCCATATAAACCGATCATGGGTCTTGACTTCTTGAGCCTCTAGAGTGCGCAATTCTTATCCGATTGGAATGAAATTTTGCATGAGGTGTTTTGTTATAATATCCAACAATTGCGCCAAGTATGGTTCAAATCGGTTCATAACCTGATATAGCTACCACATAAACCGATCATGGGTCTTGATTTCTTGAGCCTCTAGAGTGCGCAATTCTTATCCGATTGGAATGAAATTTTGCAAGAAGTATTTTTTTATGATATCCAATAAATCGGTTCATAACCTGATATAGCTCTCATAGAAACAGATCTGGGGACTTGACTTCTTGATCTTCTAGAGGGCGCAATTCTTATCCGATTTGGCTGAAATTTTGCATGACGTGTTTTATTATGACTTTCAACAACTGTGTCAAATAAGATTAAAATCGGTTCATAACCTGATATAGCTTCTATATAAACCGATCTTGGATCTTGATTTCTTGAGCCTCTAGAAGTCGCAATTATTATCCGATTTGCCTGAAATTTTGTACGACGGATCCTCTCATGACCATCAACATACGTGTTTATTATGGTCTGAATCGGTCTATAGCCCGATACAGCTCCCATATACATCGAACTCTCTATTTAACTTCTTGAGCCCCCAAAGGGCGCAATTCTTATTCGAATTGGCTGACATTTTACACAGGTCTCCAACATATAATATAATTGTGGCCCAAACCGGACCATATCTTGATATCGCTCTAATAGCAGAGCGAATCTTTTCTTATATCCTTTGTTTGCCTAAGAAGAGATGCAGGTAAAAGAACTCAACAAATTCGGTCCATGGTGGAGGGTATATAAGATTCGGCCCGGCCGAACTTAGCACGCTTTTACTTGTTAGTGTTTAAAAATATGCTCCAGTTAACACTATTAACTCTGACATTCTTTATGCGAAAACAGCGGTTCATCACAAACGGCAGGAAAACAGCTATGAAGATATTGCCCATATGAAGCAACTAACAGTGGAAGACTTGTTAGAAGACCCAAGGGTACAATAAAACCAACAAGTTATATGTGATCAGCTAACCGAAAGTTTTTAATTTCAAATATAAATCTGGTAATTATACTTTTGTTTATTCTGTATTTGAAATAAAAAATCCTTATACAAGCAGCTGGTAGTTTTCTTTCATATCAATAGGTCTTTTCGCGTACTTTTCCAGTAAAAATATACAAAAGAGTAAGAAAATCCTCAAGCCTCTTCTGCACCCACCAAAAATAGATTCCAAAGTTTTGATTTATGTGACTATAGAGTGCAAAAAAAAAACTTTGGAAAGAATCGCACCACCCATCTCCGAGATCTGGCGTTTTGAAAATTTTGGTAATGGGAAATGCTGTATGAGGCAGGGATGGCACCTCAGATATTATGCCCCAAAAAAGGATATCAGTTTCGTGCTTTACCCCATAATGCGTTTTATTTGATCACCATATTGTAATGGTCGGTAAATATGTACGGTTTGGGGGCGTTTTGGGGCTGGGAAAATAGTCATCAAATTCGTTCTTTACTAGCAAATACCATTCATTTGAGCCCCATATTACAATGGTCGGAAAATAAGTTCAGTTTAAATATCAGAAATTGAATATCAGATTCGTTTTATACTCCCAAATACCTTTCATTTGAGTCCACTATTGTAACCTGTTTGAGATGTTTTTAGGAGGCAAAGCGCCACCTAGATACCTCAACACAAATGTCATACTCGTAATCTATTCCCAAATACTTTAATTTGCGTCCCATATAGCTATTGTCAGCTAATTGCGGTGTTGGGGTGACCTCCCATCACTTGGACCTAATTTTTTATGTCATATTCGTAATTTACTCCCAATTATCATTCATTGAAGATGAATGACCAAAACAGACAGTTTTTGGGAGTTTTGGGGGTTGGGGCGGCACGCTTGGTACCTGGACCCAAATTCAAATAAGATATTAATATTCAACTCCCCACTTTTGAATTTGGGCTGTGTTTTTTTTTTTGGGGTAAGGCGGAGGGTCCGCCCCCCTTTCGATACCGAAAAATGATATTGCCTATGTTTCCTTCCAGACCAACCTACACAATCTGTGAAATTTTAATGAAAATAGGTTTTGCCGTTTTTGAGTCCATATGGAACAAACAAGTAAAAACATGCTAAGTTCGGCCAGGCCGAATCTTGGGAATCCACCGCCATAGATTCCGGTAAATAACAAATTTAGTTGAAGGACATCATTAATTCTACATACCAAACTTCTGTCAAACCAGCTAAAGTTAAAGCTGCTAGCTCTAGTTCTACCGAACAAGGATAATCTAGAGACGGGATTATATGGGAGCTATTTCAGGTTATAAACCGAACAGTGGGATCAAAATGCGGCTTTCAAGGGCTAAAGTTGTCAAATCACGAGATTGGTTTATATGGGAGCTATATCAGGTTATAGACCGATTTGGGCCGTACATGACACAGTTGTTGGAAGTAATAACAGAACACTATGTGCAAAACTTCAGGCTAATCGGACAAAAATATGGCTTCCAGGGCTCAAGAAGTCAAATCGGGAGATCAGTTTTTATGGGAGCTAAATCACGTTATAGACCGATTTGTACCGAACTTGGCACAATTGTTGGAAGTCGTAACAGAGCACTATGTGCATATTTTTAGACAAATCGGACAAAATTGCGGATTCCAGTGGCTCAAAAAGTCAAATCGTTAGATCGGTTTATATGGGAGCTATATCCAAATCTGAACCGATATAGCCCATTTATAATTCCCAACGACCTAATCAATATTAAGTATTCGACCGCTATCATGATTTTAGCAGATGGACGGACATGGCTAGGTCGACTCAGAATGACGAGACGATCAAGAATTTACATACTTTATAGGGTCTTAGATTAGACTAGATTAGTATACTTCCATCATATGATGGTGGGTATAACAAACGAACAAACGCAAATTCATTTAGTCATTCCGTTTGTAACACATCCAAATATCCATTTTCTACTCTACATAGTATATATATTTCGGATCGTTGTAATATTCTAGGATTATTTAACAATGTCCCAGTGTCTGTCAGTCAGTTGTAATCACGCTACAGTCTTTAAAAATTAAGATATTGAGTTAAAATTTTGCACAGACTCGTATTTCTTCTATAGGCAGGTTAAGTTCTTGAATGGGCTACATCGCACTATATTTCGATTTAGCTGCCATAGCCGATTACTGGCTTAGGTGTATGTCAATAGTGGTATGGAGCGAATTAAAATCCGCACCCTCTTTCCAACCTAACCTAAGCTAATTTATCCTAACGGATGTTAAAGATAGCTACCCAGGTGAAAGGAGACCAAGATAAGCCTAGATTTTGCCCAGTTAAAACCAATCAGAACTGTTTCTTGGTTTTCAACATCCCCAAGTCACCCCAAATATTTCTTTTAAGAGCTTCTAATTGTGATTTTGTCTGATTGTGACGTTGATATGCAATAAATTTACATTAAATCAATGCAACATGTATGTAGATTGATTTGTATTTATTTCGTATTAGGTCGTAAACTGATGAACAGATTTTCTTGATTGTTTCAGGGAATGTTACTGAATATCTGGAGGGAATAAGGGAATCTTACCTTAGTTTAAATCCCTTAATTTATTTTTAATCTCGTAATTCCGTGATCTCGAAGGGGTTGAACCTATTTAGGTGTTGTTTTGTTTGTATCATCTTAATATTTCCCACTGTGCCTGGAACAAGACGATGTATGAAATTCATAGATTTTTTGTAGCTTTTGGCCACCAAGACATATCCATGCAGAATTGTTTGTTTTTGTGCCTTTTGCAGAAAACAGGTGCAGCGCACAAATTGTTTATGTATGTAATATTTTGGCGCTTCAATTATGATTGGGTTTGGCATTGCAATTGGGGTATACCAAGCACATGTCTTCCTAGTTGTTTTCTTCTTCAAGACAAGCAGGCAAAATGAAAAGAGAGACATGTTTATTGTACAAATCTTGTTGCCGATAACGATAGTAAGTGAATAAGCTTTAGAGAGGTGTGATCAGAGATTTTCGGAAGAAAGTAAAGTTTATGCAAAAAATTAATGCTACTGCTAACGCTAAAACCGAATCTTGCCGATTAAAATAAGCTCGACTCCACTGTTCTACTTTGCTGCCTTCGCTAGCAATGTATTCATTTCATTAATTCAATAATGCTATAATAATGACATACAATTTAAATAAAACTTCTTATTTTTATAAGAACACAACAAAGAGACGGTACTCATATCAATGTGCGATGTCCGATTCTCATTTGAGGTCTCCACAAAGACCGCCGTTTGGCATCGTACTCAATGAAAAATTTTAGATGGCCAGCATTAGTGAGGGGATAACCTCATCTAAAGAATTTTTCAGATTTTTTAGCCAGGATTCGCCCACTGCACCTCCTGCAAATGCAAATTTGCAAAAGCCACTTACTTTCGAACGAGTAAATATAACTGCTCGAAATTTTGTGCAAGGTCTTTCAATTGATGTATGTAGTTTAGGATTGGAAATGAAATAAACCGTTTCATGTTTGGGTATGGCTCCCATCCCACGGTATAGTACCTCACAAATGTTGCCAGCATTAGGAGAGGAAAACCACCGCATTTTTCTCTGATGGCCTTCCCAGGATTCGGACCCAGGCGTTTAGCGCCATAGGCGGACATGCAAACCTCTGCATTACAGTGGCCTCCAACGAAAAAAATATATACCTAATTTATTCTAAACACAAAATTTCAGTAAAATTTCCTTTAATGACAAAATTTCATATTTAGTATTCTACAAAGACAAAATTTAGCGCAGGACAGGCTGCCTAAAAATTAAAAATCATCCGTTGGCCCTTTACGAAGTACATACTTATACAAAACGATTTTTTATACCCTCCACCATAGGATGGGGGGTATACTAATTTCGCCATTCTGATTGTAACTACTCGAAATATTCATCTGAGACCTCATAAAGTATATATATTCTTGATCGTCGTGAAATTTTATGTCGATCTAGCCATGTCCGTCAGTCTGTCCGTCCGTCTGTCCGTCCGTCTGTCCGTCCGTCTGTCCGTCCGTCCGTATGTCTGTCGAAAGCACGTTAACTTCCGAAGGAGTAAAGCTAGCCGCTTGTAATTTTGCACAAATACTTCTTATTAGTGTAGATCGGTTGGTATTGTAAATGGGCCATATCGGTCCATGTTTTGATATAGCTGCCATATAAAACGAACTTGGGTCCTGAATTCTTGAGCCTCTAGAGTGCGCAATTCTTATCCGACTGGGATGAAATTTACCACGACGTGTTTTGTTATGATATCCAACAACTGCGATAAGTATGGTTCAAATCGGTTTATAACCTTATATAGCTGCCATATAAACCGATCTGGGGTCTTGAATTCTTGAGCCTCTAGAGGGCGCAATTCTTATCCGCTTTCAATTAATTTTGGCACGTAGTATTTTGTTATGATATCCAACAACTGTGCCAAGTATGGTTTAAATCGGTTCATAACCTGATATAGCTGTCATATAAACAGATCTGGAGACTTGACTTCTTGAGCTTCTAGAGGGCGCAATTCTTATCCGATTGGAATGAAATTTTGCACGACGTGTTTTGTTATAATATCCAACAACTGCGCCAAGTATGGTTCGAATCGGTATAGAACCTGATATAGCTGTCAAATAAACCGATCTTGGGTCTTGAATTCTTGAGGCTCTAGAGGGCGCAATTCTTATCCGATTTGAATGAATTTTTGCACGAAGTATTTTGTTATGATATCCAACAACTGTGCCAAGTATGGTTTGAGTCGGTCTATAACCTGATATAGCTGTCATATAAACCGATCTTGGGTCTTTACTTCTTGAGCCTCTACAGTGCGTAATTCTAATCCGATTTCGCTGAAATTTTGCACGACGTATTCTATTCTTACTTTCAACAACTGTGTCAAATAAGGTTCAAATCGGTTCATAACCTGATATAGCTGCCATATAAACCGATCTGGGATCTTGACTTCTTGAGCCTCTAGAGGTCGCAATTATTGTCCGATTTGCCTGAAATTTTGCATGACTTATTCTATTCTTACTTGCAACAACTGTGTCAAATAAGGTTCAAATCAGTTCATAACCTGATATAGCTGCCATATAAACCGATCTGGGAACTTGACTTCTTGAGCCTCTAGAGGTCGCAATTATTATCCGATTTGCCTGAAATTTTGTACGACGGATCCTCTTATGACCGTCAACATACGTGTTTATTATGGTCTGAATCAGTATACAGCCCGATACAGCTGCCATATAAATCGATCTCTCTATTTTACTTCTTGAGCCCCACAAGGGCGCAATTCTTATTCGAATTGGCTAACATTTTACACAGGTATCCAACATATAATTTAATTGTGGTCCAAACCGTATCATATTTTGATATGGCTCTAATAGCAGGACAAATCTTTTCTTATATCCTTTTTGCCTAAGTAGAGATGCCGGGAAAAGAACTCGACAAATGCGCTCCATGGTGGAGGGTATATAAGATTCGGCCCGGCAGAACTTGTTTTATTTCTTCTTGTTGTGATTTATTATACCCTCCACAATTTCGTCATTCTGTTTGTAATACCTCGAAATAAGCTTCTTAGACTCCATAAAGTATATACATTCTTGATCGTCATGTCATTTTAAGTCGATCTAATCATGTCCGTCCGCTGTCTGTCGAAAGCACGCTAACTTTCGAAAGAGTAAAGCTAACCGCTTGAAATTTTGCACAAATACTTCTTATTAGTGTAGGTCGGTTGGGATTGTAAATGGGTCAAATCGGTCCATGTTTTGATATAGCTTCCGTATAAACCGATCTGGGATCTTGACTTCTTGAGTCTCTAAAGGGCGCAATTATCATCCGATTTGGCAGAAATTTTTTTACAACGGTTTCTCTCGTGATATTCAACATACGTGTCTAATATGATCTGAATCGATCAATAGCTTATTACAGCTCCCATATAAAGTTATCTCCCGATTTTGCTTCTTGGGCCCCTACAAGATAACTAGAATATAACTTCAATAGCAAAACAGTTTGTATTGAATACAATATTCTTTGTTTGCCTAAAAAAGATACGGCTCATAGAACTCGACGAATGCGATCCATGGTGGAGGGTATATAAGAGTCGGCCCGGCCGAACTTTGCACTCTATTACTTGTTTTAAACTATTCTAGATAAAATTTTTTTGGAATACATGTGGAGGTCGGGTATACATACCTTCAAGGAGTAATGGAATTCTTACGAAAAAGCAAAATTTCTCCGAAATTTTTTCTAAAGTTCAACTTTTAATTAAGCTTTTTCCTAAGAATACATTTTTACAAATTTTTTGTTAAGATAAAATTTAATTAAAATTTCTTTTAAGGACTTAATTTTAATTAATTGGTTCTAAAGTCCAAAGTTCAATGAAAAATTCTCTAAAAATAAACTTTTGCCCAGTATTGAGCCTTTCTTGAAATCATATTAAAATAAAAATCATTTTTTTTTTCTGTGCCTGCTCTATGCATTTTGCGATTCTATATTTTGCCTTAAATTTTTTAAAGTATCTTTATTTTGTTTTTCTATTCATAATAGAAAAACGCGTTTGTCTAGTCTGGACACAATTCCAACAACAAAATGAAACTTCTAAGACAACATTTTAATGGAATTTTTATTTCATTTTATATTTCTATGAAAAAATCTCAACAAAATGTTCTGTAGACTAAATTTTGATAATTTTTTCTTCAAAATGTCAATAAAATTGATTCCTAAAAACTAAATTTTAATGAAATATTGCCAGAAAACAACATGATGCTCAGGCCTGGGCCCCCCGAAATTATATTTTCTAAAAAAAAAATGTCAATAACATTATATCAAACAACAACACTTTCCTAAACATTTTTCTATTTAAAGGTTAATTTTCTAAGAGCTTAAGGAAAGATGTTCAAAACACAAACACATAAAATTCAGAAAAATGCATGAAATCTTTTTTTGAATCGATAGTACGGTCCATGTAATGTAATGTGAACGTGACTGCGCCTCAAATGGTCCATCCGATTAGTCCAATTTTGGCATTAATTTTCGAACATTTCGGCCGTCATCTCACGAATAAATGTTTCAATGTTGTCTTCCAATGCTTCAACTGAAGTGGGCTTGTATGTATAGACATGAGCTTTAACATAGCCCTACAAAAAATAGCCTTAAGGCGTTAAGTCGCACGATCTAGGCGGCCAATTGACCGGTCCCGAAAATAATATTAGATGTTTACCAAACTCGCCTCTCAATAAGTCCATTGTTGCGCGTGCTGTTTTGCATGTGGCACCGTATTGTTGAAACCACATGTCATGCAAGTCAAGCTCTTGCAATTTGGGCAGATCTTAAATCCAAAATAGACCATTCTGCTTATTTACGCCTCTCAATAAGTCCATTTTCGTCGAAGGAATGGAAGAAGCGCACGATGAATTTTCTTAACGTGCGTGAGCTGTTTAAATCAGAGTTGCCAAAAGGATAATAGCTAAAAAATCACCCTTTAGAATTAATAATTCGGCATGTAAGAGGTAGCAAGTTTTGAAATAACTATCTAAATTCGACATATCCCCAACTGATGCTTTATTATCATTTTTTAATAAAAACTATTGTTTCCCTCCTTTCTGAAGTTTTTTCTATTGGAATAAACCAAAAATATGTCAAAATTCCATTTTTACTTTTGGCCAAGAAAACGTGTCATTGAAGCCATAGTGCTATGAATCACATCAACATGTAGTATTATCTTCTAGCAGATTGGGGTTTAGAACCAAATTTTCTTTTAATGATGTTTGCAAATAGCGTTCCCAACTCATATCATATAATCTGACTTGCAATCAATAATTTTTATACCCACCACCGAAGGATGGGCGTATATTCATTTTGTCATTCCGTTTCCAACATATCGAAATATCCATTTCCGACCCTAAAAGGTATATATATTCTTGATCAACGTAAAAATCTAGACATGTCCGTCCGTCTGTCTGTTGAAATCACGCTACAGTCTTTAAAAATAGAGATATTGAGCTTAAACTTTGCACAGATTCTTTTTTTGTCCATCAGCAGGTTAAGTTCGAATATGGGCTCTATCGGACTATATCTTGATATATCGGACTATATATAGACCGATCTGCCGATTCAGGGTCTAAGGCCCATAAAAACCACATTTATTATCCGATTTTGCTGAAATTTGGGACAGTGAGTTGTGTTAGGCCAGTCGTTATTGTTCTTCACTTTGTCTCAAATCGAGTCAGATTTGGATATAGCTGCCATATAGACCGATCTCTCGATTTAAGATTTTAGGCAATTTCGCCGAAATTTGGGGCAGTGAGTTGTGTTCTTCTTCAATTTGGCTCAGATCGGGTCAGATTTGGATGTAGCTGCCATATGGACCGATCTCTCGATTTATGGGTTTGCGCCCATAAAAGGGCATTTATTGTCCGATTTCACCGAAATTTCGGAGAGTGAGTTGTGTTAGGCTTTTCGATAAATTTCTGCAATTAGGCCCAGATTTGGATATGGCTGCCATATAGACCGATCTCCCGATTTAAAGTCATGGCCCTATAAAAGGCACATTTATAATCCGATTTCGCTGAAATTTAACACAATGACTTATGTTAGGCTTTTCGACATCCGTGTCGTATATGGTTCTGATCGGTCTATATTTGGATATGACTACCAAAAAGACCAATATTTTGTTTCACAAAGTTGAACAATGACTTGTACTTATTAGACCACTCAATATCCGTGTCGAATTTGGTCCAAATCGGACCATATTTCCATATAGCTGCAATGGGGCATAAATTATGAATTTTTCACCGGATTATGACGAAAGATAGTTTACATATATACCCGAGGTGGTGGGTATCCAAATTTCGGGCCGGCCGAACTTATTGCCTTTTTACTTGTTGTATTTATTTTTATCCAGTGCTCAAATTCAAAGGGTTAAAAGGGTCACTAAAAGGTGTTTTAGGGCTCCTTCGCTATATACTCGTATGTGCTAGAACTTCTGTTTTCGGCTTGTTTTGCCATATCGAGTTTTAACTTAAATCGATATCTTTGATTTTCCAAGGTAAAAATAGTATTCATATTTAACTTCAGGATAACATATTTTTCTGGTGAGGTTAACTTAGACTTTGCATCGACGTTTTTTCCATGTAACTATGTATAACTCGCATAAATCATAAAACTCGTTACTGTGGCATATGTTAAACAAATCTGGTCTTAAACTGTAGCATTTCTTCTTGGGGCTAATTAATACAATGTTTGACATGCAACAATGACTGGCTTACCGATATCAACTACTGCTATTGGCTTAGGAAGAGCCACAGTTCTTGTTATTCTCTACAGCAATTATTTGTAATCAAGTCAAGAGTAGTGATCTATATTGACCACTATATTTGCATACATGTTTGTGTAAATGTGTGTTCTGGCTCTTTGCATTTTTATTTGTCGGTCAAACTGAAACAAACATAAAATAATAATAAGAATAATAATTGCATGTTAACAACAATTCATGTGTTATTGTTAACATAGATTCCGTAAAATTTACCTCATATGCACAGGGTGTTCTATACAAGCGTGAGATTATGTATCAGTCAAAATAAATCAATACTAGCCCACCCATCCACGCTCCTCTGTGCTCTCTTTTGCAATACACAGAACTAAATTTTTTTTTATATTTGTGAAAAAAGGTGAAAATACTAAAATGTTAAAAATATTTTTAAAAGTTGCATATTATAACTTCAGAGCTCTTCAAAATCTACATTCGTTTTCTTTACCTTACAATTTTTTTTTCAACTTCTTAGCAACAATTGAAACATTTGCTATATTATCAGCTTGCGTTTTTTTCATTTTGATCTTTAAAATCTTGTACTTAATTTTACAACATCCTCTAGCTTGAGATCATATTTAATGCTTTCTATTCAAGGAATAGCATAGCAATGAACAAGTGTGTGTTGTTATTCAAAATACTTGGACTGGCATGGTGGTACACGAGTTCTTATAAGCCATGTATCTTCATAAAATTTAATTCGGTGCCCTACATTCCCAAAGACTATTGAGTACGGTGTACAGCACGATTTTATTTTGAAACAGGGTTCAGTAAATCCTCCTTAGCGTAGTAAGAGAGAAGAAAGCCTTACTTTCCACTAATCCGATATAAACTAATCTTCAATGCTAATCCGATATAAACTAATCTTCAAAAACGTCAAAAAGTATAGAGTTATGAGATTTAATATAAATAAAGCACTTTTGTCAATCGTTAGTGTCTGGGAATGTTTTAGTTTTGCAGTTTTACAAAATGTGATGGGTTAATTGCTTTGACCAGAATATGAATACAACCGGAATTTGTTTAGAGTGGAATTAAAACAATTGGTTTACAAATTTATCAACACCTGTTTCAGATATCAAAGTGATATGCGCATCCGACAATGAAACACAAATATTAAATGAAATGAATCCCGGAACGTAGCCAGGATTTTATTAAAAAAAAAATTTTGACCAATTTTAACGAAGAACCATCTACATTATGTTTAAATGATTTCTTCTTCGAACTTAATTAAAATCGATCGAAAATCGCTTTCGATGGAAAAGATGTCTGATAAAAATTACATCCAACTATTGTCGTATATGATTAAATTTTCCAACATGTCTTTATAAGTCCTAAAGGGTTTGGAGATAAAATAATTTCTACGTTGTTCCAGTTGTAAACTTTTTTCTTTCTTTGCCAACTAATTGATATCAAATGACTTAGCGGCTAACATGGGTGTAATATAAAACTTGCTCTCATAGATAAACGTCTGTTGTCTAATAATATTTTAAAACTTTGCAATTAAGGTGGGTTTTAAGTTCGTGTTTCACAGTGAAAAATAATATTTTTTACGATTACTTCAATACATGAGGGCGTTTATAAGACCATTTCTATTATTTATGATAAAATTTTAATAAAAGTGGTATATTACCTGTGATATTTTTTAATCGTGAAAAACATGGGTATTTCACGGCGAAACATCTACTTAATATCCACTTTTTTGTAAACATGCAATTTGAATCGTCGAATTTCATTATAGATTTAAAGACTTTCGTACATAACACATAAAGAAACCATTATTCGGAAATCTTTAAAAAAAATTTTTTGGAAGAAAATCAAAAATTCGAAAAGTAAAATTTTAAATGTTTTAATGTTAATATTTCACTGTGCTGAAATCTATGGTCAATGCCAGCAGAACTAACAAATTTCTAATAGAATGTCCGTCCCTTCAATACTGTATTGTGAATTATGGAATTCCAAGAATACAACAAAATGGTTTCATATGGAATAATTATTTTAAAATGTAAATTTATCTGGGTGACCATATCAGTTATATAATTTTGTTTACGAGTCCTTAAATTTTGTATTTCATTGCTGATGTAACTTAAATAACTTATGATTAGATATTACTAATTATTCTTTGGAAATGTTTTTCAGACTAACAACAAAATGTTTGATTTAAAAATTTTTTTTTTAACAATATTTTTTTACAGATAAAATTTCAATTAAAATAATGAAACGAGAATTAAGAAAAATTACATACAGAATTATATTTTAGAAAATTTTTTGTTAAATGTATGTCTTTCGGAACAGTTTTTATTAAAAAAAAAAGTGCCAAAAAAATTCCATGAAGATTTTGACTTAAAAAGACTTTTCGTTTAAAACAATCACAAAAATTTTATCTTTTGAAAAAATTACTTTGCGATTCGGTCTTTTAAAAAATTGCATTAACCTATTAACCAAGGAAAATACCCATGAATAGAGCTGCCTTAGAAAATTCTAGCTCGAATAAGAGGTATCATAATGAAATTTGGATTATCGTAAAGTTGACGACTGAAATGAGTTATAACAATTTTTCCCGTCATGTTTTGGGGGAAAATTGGCTTGTCGAAAGTAGGAAATTTTCTAAATCGCCAAAATCGAATGAAAATTTTTCCAAAATTCTTTGTAGTGAGATTTCTGGAATCCGTTTTAATACACGATATTGTTGCATTTGATGGTTTCCACATTAAGAAAATAAATTTATGATAATAATCCTAAATCTGTTGAGCAGGTGCGATTTTATGCCAAGATCATTAAATCTAGATTTCTTCGGTAAATGGTCATAAAATATTAAGAAAATAATTTATTTTTGTTGTAAGGACTACGGAAATAAAAATATTTTTTTCAAAAATTTTTGAATTCAAAATTCAGTCTTAAAAAAATGTATTAAAATTTTAATTAATAAAAATTTTGTATTTGGAAAAATTTAATTAATATGTTGACTTTAGAAAAAATTAAAAAAAAATATTTTGTATTTGAGGGGTGCTGATGTTTTGTCATTAGAGAATATTACGATGAAATTTTCTCTTTAGAAAAATTTCAGTAAAATTGTGTTTTTGCTAAGAATTTTGTTACAACCTTGTCCTTAAAAAAAAATAATTTTAAGACGGCCCTGGCCTTAGCAAAATGTTGTCTTTGTAGAATATGATATATACGAAATTTTATCATTTTAAAAATGTTACTGAGATTATTATCGGGCTCGGGCTGGCTACGTTCCTGAATGAAACATTTCAACTCTGCGGAAATAAAATGATGCTCCAGGTGTGATAATTATATAAAAATTAAATTGTTGCGCTTTGTTTGTTATTTTGTTTGTCTGTTCCGTATAGACTCAAAAACGGCTGAACCGGTTTTCATGAAATATTCACAGATGGTAGAGTTTGCGCCCCCGGTGATGATAGGGTACTACATTTTTTGATATCCGAAGGGGGAGGGGAGGGGGCGGACCCTCCCCCATACCCCAATTTTAAATAACGCTGGATCTTGGAGATTCGTTTACCGATTTAAGCGAAATTTTGTATGTCTCTTTATGGTATCCCAAAAACTAAATTGGTAAACAAATTGTGGGTCTAATAACTTGGGGGACGCCACATCCGAAAACCTTCCCGAACGGACATGTGTAAGACAGGGACAAAATGGGTATCATGGGTTGGGGGGTCCCCCACCTCCAAAAAAGCCCCAAGAGGACACATTCATCGCTTTGGGCAATATGGGTAACAAATGAAAGGTATTTAAGAGTAGAGTACGAACTTGGAGTTCACATCTTACCCTAAGCGTCGGGGGGCCCTCACCCTCAAAAACACCACCCATCCGGACGCTTTTACCGCTTTGAACAATATGGGAATCAAATGAAAGGTATTTAAAAGTAGAATACAAATCTGACATAAAAGTTTATTTTTTGGTGTCTGAGGGCCCTCCAAAACCCCCCAGCAGGACAAATTTACCGATTGGGACAATATGGATATCAAATGAAAGCTATTTAAAGGTAGTGTCCAATGCTGATATAAAAATGTATTCCTTGGTGTCTGACACAATAAAAGACTCAAGTAAATTGTCGTTTGGTTCTTAGCGTCTGGGTACCGACCCTCTTCTCCAAATAAATACAACGCCAAACGGTCATATAGGCTGACCGAGAATATATTGTACTTAAATGAAAGGACGTGTCAGAGGGCAATCTCCCTCCCTTTATCCTACCCAAAAAAAGTAACTAAAAATAATGTATGAATTATAATATATATAATAATAGTATATGAAGGCTGATCAGGATAGAATAAGACAGAAATAAAAGGTCTGTGGTAGTAGAGTACACTTTTACCCTCAAATTGGGATGGACACAGGAGCACCTGCGAATCTTTAAGAAGTGGTGGTATCTCAAGTGGTCGCTTTGAAATATAATTTTGAATGAAGATAACCAATACAAAAAAAAAATGAACGAGACCCATAGCCCTGAATATTTTAATAGCCTCCTTCAAAATGCTGCACATTATTTGGGAGTGGAGTATAAATCTGATATCCACTTTCGGGGCAAAGACTTGGCTACTACAATCCACCCCCAAATCCAGGAGAATGAAGTAGATCTGACATCCAAATTTTAATCGGCGGATCCACCCCTTACCATTTTTTCAAAAACGCCAGATCTCGGAGATTGGTGGGGCGATTAAAGCAAAATTTAGTTTGTTTATAATAACTTAAATACAGAAATTTCTATTCTTACTTAGAGTGGGATATCTAGGGGGCCGCTCTACCTCCAAAGCCACCAGCCAAATGAAATATAAACCAATAATGACAATATGCGACTCAAATGAAAGGTATTTGAGATCAAATACTCCTTAAATTCTTGAATTTTTAATTTTTTCCACTAAAAATTAAAAAAAACTTAAAAAACACCAAGTTTAATATTATTGCATAAAAATTTAATATTATTGCATAAAATATGTATAACAGCCAAAAAAAAATATTCTATTATTGTGGAAAATCGATTATCCTTAATTTATCTGGGTTCGCGCAGATCGAGGTCCGACTGTATATTCGTTTTATTTTATTTCCCTTTCGAGACGAGCTTAATGATGGAAAATTTGTTCCTATGGAAAGTCCCATTCACAGGGACTTTTTAATCACTTTAGGTGTGGAGGCATGAAACGCTGTACATTGTTAGATCGAACTTATACCGAAGTCATTGCCAAAACGCGCTTACACCACACAGGCAAGGTATGACAAGTCGCCATATCGGCCTATATTTCGATATAGCTGCCATATAAACCGATCTTGGGTCTTGACTTCTTGAGCCTCTAGAGTGCGCAATTCTTATCCGATTTGACTGAAAATTTGCACTACGTATTTTGTTATAATATACAACAACTGTGCCATGTATGATTCAAATCGGTCCATAACCTGATATAGCTGCCATATAAACCGATCTTGGGTCTTGACTTCTTGAGCCTCTAGAGGGCGCAATTCTTATCCGATTCCAATGAATTTTTGCACGTAGTATTTTGTTATAATATACAACAACTGTGCCATGTATGATTCAAATCGGTCCATAACCTGATATAGCTGCCATATAAACCGATCTTGGAATTTGACTTCTTGAGCCTCTAGAGGTCGCAATTATTATCCGATTTGCCTGAAATTTTGTATGACGGATTCTGTCATGACCATCAACATACGTGTTCATTATGGTCTGAATCGGTCTATAGCCCGAAAAAAATGCTAAAATTTTGTGTGTTATCTTATCGTGTTTCAGAAATTTCAAGGGACCATTTGCAATTTTCTGTGAAATTTTTGTCGCAAATATGATCAAAACTTTGTAATTTTTTTCTTTAAACGTTGAAATTGTGGATTTGATTAACATATTAATTCACTTTTGCTGACATTTAAATGTTTTTTGCTATACTTTTCTTTGAATAGAAAGCATTAAACAATGGTCTAAAGCCAGACAATATCATGCAATGGAATCTCAAGTACCATTTTAACTTTTTAATTTTTTTACTTTCTATTGGGTAAATTGTGATTTCGTGTTTCGCCTAAATTTTCGGGGTTGAGAATCCAGTTAATATTAAAATCATGTTGTTTTCAAAAATCTCGTGAGGTTATTCGACTTTTTAAAATCTTACGGGACTATATTACATAAAATGAACGGCGCCATGTTTAGGTGTTTCTTTTTGTGGCTTCGTAGACGTCAGCCTATGGTACAACTAACTTAAAATAAAACATTGTAAGGCTACATATATTATGTTATTTGGTCCCCATATTCATAGTTTTCACATTTTGAGTCTAATCAAGAAAGATATTCTTAACGTCATTACCGACATTTTGGAAACATGCCACTTTAATCAAATAGTAAAAATAATAAACAGATGATTATGCTATAAAATAAGGTAAATTCTTTAAAGACTTTCTGCCTACATAATTAAAACTTAAAAAAACGAAGTCAATATACACTGAAAAAATTCTTGTCCTAATTTATAAGATTCGAGCCAAAGATAAGCAAACTTAATTTAAGGATGATAAATTTTCCAATTATATAAGGAAAGATTCCCTTTAGTGAAACAATTTTCCATCCTTGTTAAGACGGCTTTATTTAAAAAACAAATACAGTTCAGATGGTCGAATGTGTTTCACAACTTAAGAGGTAAAGGGTTTTCTTAATTTAGGCGACCAACAAGCAGGCACCACCGGCCATCATATTAAGACTTTTATATTTTAAATTATATGTTAATAAATCCTTAACTTTATATATTGTTATTAAGGGCAAAAATCTTAAATAAATGTCAAAATATCGTGAAAAGTTTGGGATTTGACCTTGAGGCAAGACAACAGTGTACCGTAGTTAAAGACGTAAAATAGAAGCTTCTTTAAATGTTAAGTTTTTTTTAGATAATGATGCTTAGTCTAAAATAAAAAATAATTTTTCCAAAAATTATAATTGAACAGTCATCAATGAAGTAAAATAAGAATCAATCAGCTATCAAAATTTGAAACGGATGGTCGTGTCCTTTAGTAAATAGGAAAGTTTTAGTTCTTTGGCATGTTTTCTTTGCTAAAATCCTACGAATAAGTAAAAATCTTACATTTTAAGCCAACTTTTTTTCAATGTATTAATCAAATCTACATTTTTAATGTTGAAAGAAAGAAATTAGAAAGTGTGGATCCTATCTACAACAAAAATCTTATGGAAAATTGCAAAATTATTGTTTATGAACAAAGTTTCAATTACAAAAACATTTTCTAAACTCTTTGAAAATTTTAAAAACTAAGGGCATGTTCCAATTTGGTTCTATTTTTTTGCGGGCACTTTTCTTTTCTGGTTTTAATTCTTAGTAATTGTTGTCAAAACATGTTAACTGGAAGGTCATTATGCAAAATGAGTAAATGGTTTTGCTCTATTTTTGATTTTTAGAGTTCAAAAGAAGTGCAAAAGTGAAACATCCAATCAGTTTAGCTTCCCATTGTAAGTGTACTACTCGTTTAAATTTCAGCCAAATCGTAGGAAATTTAGGGCGCATTCAGGGGCTTGCTCTATATTGCTCTATAGGATAGGCTCTTGCTGTGTCAACAAGCAAAACATGCGTTATTGGAGTAGTGTAAATCCGCGTGAACTCCACCAGAAACCACTTCATAGTGAACAACTTACTGCCTCGTGTGCGATGTCGATAATGACAATAATTGATCCTTATTTTTTTGAAGAAAACTAACGCACTGTTATCGTGAATGCAGCAGGTTATAGGAACATGTTCGAGGATTTTTCTTTCAAGCCTCGAAGAAATGAACGTTATAAACGTGTGGTTTCAACAGGATGAAATTAATGTAGTGTATTTGTTGCGACAACATTTCCTCGACCGCCTCATCTCTTTCAGAAGCGATCTCCAATGGCTGACATATTTTCAAGATATGAGTCCGTGCGATTACTTTTTTTTTGGAGTTGGTTGAAATACCTGGTTTATATCGATCGACCATGGACCATAACACACCACAAGAGCAACATTCGCGATGCCATTGCAAACATATCGATTGGTACACTCAACCAAAATTTTTATTCCTACTGCAAAAACAGCAGCTTTTGTCTGCTGAAAATGGGAAAGCAGATATTCTGCTGTTTCTGCAAACATAGGGCTGCTGTATTTGCAAACATTTCGGTCAGCTAAATCAGCAATAAGTAAAATCGTTGCGGCAAGTGATAGCATGTGTAGGGCATACGGGGAAGATGATGAGACGTTGGAGCATTTCCTTTGTCAATGCCCGGCTTTCGAGTCCAACAGATACCGGTACTTAGGTGGACACACAATATCACACATGAACCAACGTAGGGGAGTGGCATTGAAAACAATTAAGGATTTTGTAAGTAGCACGCAATTTCTAAATTAAAATTTTCTTTTTCGAGGTTACTTTATAGACTTTAAAGCGCACAACAAGCGGATTACTGGCTTAGGTGTATGTTCATAGTGGCATGGGGCGGAATAATACCTGCACCCTCTTTTCAACCTAACCTAAATTAGCAAACAAAATCAGTACAAAAATCTGCTGAAAGAAATGTGTATGCTACTTCTTCTGCATGCCTGCTAATTGTTTTGATTACTTTAGGTTAACTTTTATAAATGTTGTTGGAAGAGATGATTTTAATAAGTGGAATATTATTGTAATAAGTGGACTATTACTGTGGCTGAGCTCGCTCACAGTTTTTGTTATTGCTAATGTGTACATGTCTGGAATGGCCTTTTGTTTCCAAACTTAAAGAAAAAAAGTTATGTGGAGTATACGTCCACTGAGATACACATTTACATTTGAATTTATTTTTTCTTCTAACATCCCCCTTCGTAATTAAGCAGTAGCCATTTTCAGCAAACAACTGACATTTCAGTAGTCAGCCTGCTGTTTTGAAATTGCAGAACTACTGCTGCAATAGCAGAACTATTGCTGCAATAGCAGAACTACTGCTATATTAGCAGCAAAATTGACTACAAATATTTAGCAGACATTGTTTGCAATTTTCAGCTAACTTTTTTCTATGAGTGTATGCTGCAAAGAGTGATCATTCACCCAATGTAATTTTCAAGAGTGCTTGAAAAAAAATTGGGATATTGCATTCTCAAATAAAAAAAAAATATTCAAATAATAACTGAAGTGTTTTTGTTCTTATTGACCTTTAAAATAAATACGTTTCTCTGGCGCATCCTGTATATAAAATAGTGATTGATATTCGCTCAGACGAAACGCCCGATCCTATAAACATTCAGGAGCGTACCGAGAAGGCTCACAGATATTGGGCACCACGTAGACGAGCCATAGTCTCGAAATGAGGCCTAAATCCGAAGAAAGTTCACTGGTCCTTCAGGAGCGTGATTAGCCTCAGTAGTTTGGTGGACTGCGATGGAGAAAAAGTGCAACGTAAGGGCATAAGGTTTTTGGCATTGGCGGAGCAACGAGGACCACTCCTACCAGGACACTAGAGACTATTAACTTGATATCTGACCCACAGACATACAGATTCAGTGTGAGGAAGCCACTGCGGCTATAAGAATTAAGGACTTAAGAATAGGAGTAGCTCATACCATCGCGGTATAATCGAGGCAACGATAGGAAACCTGGAAGTAAGGGAAGAGGGTTGCGATCGGATACCTGGGACGACACTTGAGATCTAGTGCGAGGCACTGCTGCCAGCGGCATAGTCTTGGAATGACGGAACCCTAGCATTGCCAACTGGAAGATCATGTTACACGGATGGATCAAAGCTAGATGAAAGAGTGGGCCTGAGAGTCTACACTGAGAACCCAGGAACTGAGATCTGTTTTAGACTGCCTGACCATAATACTGTCCATCAGGCGGAGATCCGGGCGGAATGCGTGAAGTGATGTGGTATTAACGTAAGAGCGTCGAGTATGATTATCTTTACGGACAGTAAATAGGCCATAAGAGCAATAACAAACAGAACGTTAAAATCACGAATAGTCTTGGAGTGTAAGAAGGAGATTAACGCCTTCTCTGAGGATGGCACAATCCGCATCGGGCCATAGCGGAGTACCTGGGAATAAGAAAACAGACGATTTGACAAGCTAGAGGGCTGCCGCTAATGAACTTGGTTAACCCGAAGCCTTTCGGGTCGGCACAGTCCTAGTTAAGGGCGTGGGCGACGAATGCGCATGAAACCCTGTGGAACAGCGAAACCGTCAGTAGGAATGTAAAACAGCGCCTGGTGTTTTGAAATTTTACTAACTGTCACCTACATTTGCGAATACTAAAAGAAACCGCCGGATGCAGTTCACTGGTAGCGAAGCACATCGGACCAGATACTAATCTTTATATTATGATGTACTCAATTTGTTTTTCTACCCTCCACCATAGGATGGAGGTATACTAATTTCGTCATTTTGTTTGTAACTCCTCGAAATATTCGTTTAAGACCCCATAAGGTATATATATTCTTGATCGTCATGACATTTTAAGTCGATGTAGCAATGTCTTTCGTAGGAGTAAAGCTAGCCGCTTAAAATTTCACACAAATACTTCTTATTAGTGTAGTTCTAAGTATATTGCTAAGTATGGTTCAAATCGGTCTAAAACCTGATATAGCTCCCATATAAGCCGATCTTGAATCTTGACTTCTTGAGCCTCTAGAGGGCGCAATTCTTATCCGATTTAGCTGAAATTTTGCATGACGTGTTTCGTTGTGACTTCCAACAACTGTGCCAAATATGGCACATAACCTGATATAGCTACCATACAAATCGATCTGGGATCTTGACTTCTTGAGCCTCTAGAGGGCGCAATTCTCATCCAATTAGACTGAAATTTTGTACCACGGCTTCTCTCATGACCTTCAACATACGTGTCTAATATGGATCGATCAGTAGCTTGATACAGCTCTCATAAAGGGTGATTTTTTTGAGGTTAGGATTTTCATGCATTAGTATTTGACAGATCACGTGGGATTTCAGACATGGTGTCAAAGAGAAAGATGCTCAGTATGCTTTGACATTTCATCATGAATAGACTTACTAACGAGCAACGCTTGCAAATCATTGAATTTTATTACCAAAATCAGTGTTCGGTTCGAAATGTGTTCATTCACCGTAACGTTGCGTCCAACAGCATCTTTGAAAAAATACGGTCCAATGATTCCACCAGCGTACAAACCACACCAAACAGTGCATTTTTCGGGATGCATGGGCAGTTCTTGAACGGCTTCTGGTTGCTCTTCACTCCAAATGCGGCAATTTTGCTTATTTACGTAGCCATTCAACCAGAAATGAGCCTCATCGCTGAACGGTGAATGAACACATTTCGAACCGAACACTGATTTTGGTAATAAAATTCAATGATTTGCAAGCGTTGCTCGTTAGTAAGTCTATTCATGATGAAATGTCAAAGCATACTGAACATCTTTCTCTTTGACACCATGTCTGAAATCCCACGTGATCTGTCAAATACTAATGCATGAAAATCCTAACCTCAAAAAAATCACCCTTTATAAACCTATCTCCCGATTTTGCTTCTTGAGCCCCTACAAGGCGCATTTCTTATCCGAATGAACTAAAATATTACACAATGACTTCTACAATTTTCAGCATTCATTTATGGTCCGAATCGGACTATAACTTGATATAACTCCAATAGCATAACAGTTCTTATTCAATATTCTACGTTTTTCTAAAAAGAGATACCGCGCATAGAAGCATAGACATATGCGATCAATGTTGGAGGCCGAACTTAGCACGCTCTTACTTGTTAGATATTATTGTAGTCTTCGAGAAAAGCATTGTGGAAAATTGGGCGGAATATATACGCATAATTATATATACAATTTATTGCAATATTCAAAACATTCAAAATAGAATGAAAATGGTTTTTTTCAATTTCAATAGGCTTCGTCTCTAGGCCATAAAAGATGCTAGTACCAATTTTAAAGACGATCGGAAGAAAGTTGCGACCAGTACTTTGTACACAAATTAACATATACAGACATACAGTAGGACAGACAGACGGACATATCTAGACCGGATCAGAAAGTGATTCTAAGTCGATCCGTATACATATTGATGGCTCTATCTCTCTTTCATCTCGTTATTGTAAACAAGTGCATTAAGTAATAAAACCCTATACCGCAATAGTGGTCTGGGGTATAAAAATGAAGTACGCTATGACCACCGAGGCACTTAACTCTTTATTGTGTTACAACTGCAGGAAAATAGGTTCAGGCGTTTTTTTTTACCAAGAAACAAACCGCAAGACGTTGACTTTTATATGCCAGAAAAATTTCATTTTTGCAATTTGTTGTTTTTATCGAATGAGTGCATAAATATTATAGCAGAAAAATGTATATCAGTCCTTAGCATACACCTTTAGGTGTTTCCATGTCCACAACGATTTACATACGACACTTAGTCTTGATTGCACTTGTTAAGGAAACAATCTTCTTTCATCGTTCTGGAATCTATCAACTTTTCTTCCTCATCAGCATACTCGTATGGCATAGATATCATGCAACTTGCAACAGCCGCTGAATTACTCCCAAGCTGGAGTGAATTCAGGTTGCAAGCAAAAATGAGCTCACGGTGGTGGTGTGAGAAAGTTGATTTGCTCACTTGCGCATGCGCAAGATATGATGCAGATATGATGCTCAATGGAAGGATTGCCGATTTGCACTAAATAGTCTTTGCTTCGATACCCCCAATTGCCATCCGCAGACAATTATACCAATTGTTATGGTAAACGCTTATAGAAAAGCCAATTTCTGCTAAATACCCAGTCATACAGACTAGAGCCGTACGCTTCGGCGCCAAGTTAATACGTGTGGATAATATCATTTACAGCTATAAAACCGAAAGAAATTATACTACATGGCGTGAGCATTTATGAATTTAATTATAATTCCTATTATTATAAACATTTGGTTGAGATTGACCGCGTATTATTGGCAATTTATTTGTATACATTTAATATTGTATTGTTATGGAACACGTAAACGTAAACAAATAATTCTTTTGATATAAAGGAAATTTTCGCCAAGTTAACTTCTTTTCTGAAAAACTTTTGTGAAAAATATAAAGTTTTTTTTTTACCCGATAATACCTTTCATTCTTGATATATAGAACATGTTATTCGGGGTTTCAAATAGTTTTTCATTATTTATAAATTAATTTAATGTCAAACGTTTAAAGTGAATTGTGCATATTAAAAAAGATGCCAAATTCAATTTAATGTTGTAACAAATTTAAAAAATTTTACTTTGTTATCCAATTTTACTTTGTTATGGATATTTCTTCATCACGTAAATGTTACCAAACTATGTATGTGCCCTAGAAATTCTTGTTGTAGCAGCCATTTGTGTGGTGCTCTAATGATTTTTGCCATTGGACATACGAGCATTTTTGTACCGAAACTTGACAAATTTTCACTTTCCGAGTTTGCCTCCGCACTCATCCGAGCTGCTCCATATTCTTTCTGCTTAGTCAAAACAAAAAAGGAAAAATGTTGTTTGTGAGAATGTGTCCATATCATTGGCGAGCACACAATTGCGGTTATTTGCTAGCCTATGGGTCTTGTTTGGATTATGTTCTTGTGTATGTACAAAGTAGTGTGCAATAGAGTGAGAATTTTTGCCAACCACTTGTCTATACACACAAATACTTTCTCTCTAGTTGGAGAGGCACAAGAGAATAATTATTGGCCCAGCACACGAATTATCGTTTGCGGCTATCGAAGCACTTTTGCAGTTAAAGATCTTTTAGTTTTACAGAGAAAAGAAGGTAATTTTACCGTAGACGAAGCTGCTAAAGGGTTTTACATAATTTTCTTTTTGTGTGTACATACGTTAAAATTTTAATTTGTTTCTTAATTTATACACCTGAAATATATAACTTTTCGAATATATTAGCTCAAACACTGTTTTACAGTAACTATGTGAAATGTCCCTCCACTTTTGAACGTTAATCATGATTTTGCTACTTCATAGTGTAAAAGTCACTTCGCATATGACATAACCTTAGGGACATCAACATTGGTAAAGGATGGCTATTTTATATCTAAATTAAAAAATTCTTTTCAGCCAAAAATGAATTGTTTTCAGCAAAAGATGCTTTGTTGCACAAAAAGATGATTCGTTGATTTGGATATCTCATGTGTCTCTTTCATTTGGCAGAGAGTGTGTGTTTTTTATAGAGCAACTAGCTGACCCGGGCCCGCTCCGCTGCGCCTTCTTTTACTTTATATGAAACAAAAGTTTCCTTGGAATATTTATTTTGGACAATTGAATATCTTTTAGTGAAATACCATGCTAACTTGGCTAACAGTTTAACAATATAAGTGCCTTTATCTGAATTCCACATGATCTTTATTGCTCTACGAATTTAAGTTTGGATGTAAGGTGCACTCCATTCTTAAAATACTTAATTTCAGCCCGGTATTCTCATTATGTCTAATAGTGGAGTTTTCGGGGGTGAGGTGGTCCCCCAGATGCTTAGCCCTGAAAAAAAAAATCAACATCGTGCTCTTCTCTCAAATACCATTTATGTTAACCCCATATTGCCATTGGCTTAAGAGGAGTTTACAGGATGAGGCGTCCCCCAAACACTTGGCCCCAAAATAGTTTATCAAATTCGTTTTCTAATCACAAATACCTTTCATTTAAGCCACATATTGGCATGGTCGACAAATTTTTTCCCTTTGGTGGTGTTTTGGGAAAGGGGTGATGCCCTCAATATATGGTCCTACATTTGGATATCAAATTCGTATTCTACTCCCATATACCTTTATTTGAGCCCCATATTGTGATGGCCACTAAAAAATTGCTGTTTGTGGGGTATTTTGGGAAAGGGGTAGACCCCCAGAAAATTGGTCCCGAAAATGGGTATCAATTCTTGCTCTACCCCCCAATACCTTTCATTTAAGCTCCACTTTGATATGGTCGGTAAATATGCCCGATTTAGGGGTGTTTTGGGGATTGGGTTGGTCCCCCAAACACTAAGCCCGGAAAATATATGAGCAACGTGCTCTATTCTCATATATCTATATATCATTTATTTGAACCCCATATTGCTACTGGCCTCAAAATTGGACATTATTTCGTTTTATAAACTCATTTAAACTACTTATTGCAAAAGTCTGCAAATATTTCGGTTTGGGGTATTGGCCCTAACAACTGTAAATATTTAGTTTCACTTCTTTAAGACCCAAATTATCTTGGTGAACAAATACGTCCTATTTGGGGGTTGTTATGGTGGTGGGACGTCCGCTCGAGAGTTGACCCCTAATGTTGATATCAAATACGTGGTTTACTCCCACATAACTTTAATTTGAGCCCCATATTTCCATAGTAGGCAAACATGACCGGCTTGTGGATGTTTTGGGGAATGGGCGGCTTATTTGAGCCTCATATTGCAATAGTCAGCAAATACTTCCTATTTGGGTGGTGTTGTGGGGGTTGGGGTGGCCCCATAGACACTTTTCCCGAATATTGATATCAAGTTCGAGCTTTACTCCCAAAGACCTTTTATTTGAGCCACATATGGCTATGGTCGTAAATTTGTCCCCTTTGGGGGGTGTTTTTGGTGAGAGGCGGCCCCCCAAACCTCTGGTCCCATATTTGGATATCAGATTCGTATTCTACATTCAAATACCTTTTTTTAGGCCCAATATTCCCATGGTTAGTAGATAAGTCCTGTTTGGGGGGTGTTTTGGGAAAGGGGTGGACCCCCAGAAACGTGGTCCCACATTTGAATATCAGATTCGTATTCTACTCCTAAATACCTTTTATTTGAGTCCCATATTGCCATGGTCGGTAAATATGTCCGATTTAGGGGTGTTTTGGGGCTTAGGGTGGTCCCCCTAGCACTTGGTCCGACAATTGGATATCAAATACGCTTTCTTATCCTAAATACCTTTCCATACCATATTGTCGTGATTGGTCGTAATATATATTTGGTAGGTTTTAGGGTGGGGCAGCCCCCTAGGTACCCCACCCGAAATTTGAATACCAAATTTGTATTTTTAGGGTACTATATGAGAGCACATAAAATTTCGCTTAAATCGCACCATCCATCTCCGAGATCTGGCGTTTCTGAAAATTAGGGCAAGGGGGAGGGTCCCTCTTTTCACCACGGGGTCACTATGAACCATCTGTGAAAATTTCAAGAAAATCGGTTCAGCCGTTTCTGAGTCTAGTAGTAGTAGTAAACTTCTTTATTGAATATTTTCATAAAAATACATTTTTTTTTTTTTTTTTTTTTTTTTTTTTTTATAATTCTAAGAAGTAATTTTATAACTTAGCGACAATGTAAAATATGTCTGTCGTATTATATAAGCATTTGCTTATTTAATTGAATTCATTTATTAAAAGTTGCCTATATTTATAGCTCATTTCGAGATAATTTATTAATTTGTGCCAATTTTCTTCTTCTGTACCATCAAGAATGTTGATTATTTCCTCATCGTTCAATATCGGCTTTCCGAATGATATCATTCTAAACTCCCGAAGTATAGGACAGATGCCCAGAAAATGTTGCATTGTTTCAATTTCATGCATGTTACACAATTTACATTCTTTATTTAAGACATCGGGATCAAAACTGTTACACCCTAGAGGGATCATTCCACTGCGCGCTTTAAATATCCACACGATTTCCGCTTGAGAGTACTTTCTGTTTAGGTAAAGATGGGATCTGCTTGGGTTTAAATATCTATATATCCGCCAGCTCTGGCTGAATTGTTTTCTATACAGTCTTTCTTCATGTCTATAAGGAACACACAAACATACAAACAAACAAACATACAAACAAACACAAATTAATTTTTATATATATAGATTTATTGCGAAAACAGCTCTATGGTATAAATACCACATTAATCACGCTCGATAACTCTATCTATTAGCTGTATTTTTTCCAATGCAAGTGTTTTTGTGCAGTGGCATTTTTGTTGTCTACCCAAATAATATGGTATACACGTGATTCTGTGCATCTGTTGGAAGTTGTATTTATGGTTTCGAATGCTAGGCAACGGCTCTGATGAGTAATTCTGAACCAAATTACGATACGCGTCCATAGTGGTTGTTGTGTGTTGTGATATCTGGCGTTCCCTTTCCATTTGCAAAGTATAATCACCAGAGATGGTCCGTAATACTATTTTTTTTGGTTTCCGACTGTCAAAAAGTTGTAAAGTCGAAAACGTCGTATACTTGTATAAAACGTAGAAAAAGTCGCAAACGTCATAAACCTTAATAACTCAGTGTAAAAGTTTGATTTTTAACAAATATTATTGTCACTTATTTGTTGTATATAGAAGAGTTTATATGTAAAAAAAATTTCGCAATAAAAGAAATATTAAGTTTTTTTTTTAATTTTTGCATTTACATTTTTCACACAATAAATTGGAAATATACGCAAATTTCAAGTCAATTTATAAAGTAACGTTTAAGGATTTTTTTGTGAAGCAAAAAATCAATAAATTATTAGTTTTCATCAATTATATTTAGAAATTGCAATTATTTTGTATCCTTTTGCAAAATTATTTGCTTCTCCCGTTTTAATTTGCTTTTTGAAAGCTGTTGTAAACGACATATGTTAAAAATGCATGACATGTGAGGAAGTGTCAAGTGAAATGGTAAAGGGTGATTTTTTTGAGGTTAGGATTTTCATGCATTAGTATTTGACAGATCACGTGGGATTTCAGACATGGTGTCAAAGAGAAAGATGCTCAGTATGCTTTGACATTTCATCATGAATAGACTTACTAACGAGCAACGCTTGCAAATCATTGAATTTTATTACCAAAATCAGTGTTCGGTTCGAAATGTGTTCATTCACCGTAACGTTGCGTCCAACAGCATCTTTGAAAAAATACGGTCCAATGATTCCACCAGCGTACAAACCACACCACACAGTGCATTTTTCGGGATGCATGGGCAGTTCTTGAACGGCTTCTGGTTGCTCTTCACTCCAAATGCTTATTTACGTAGCAATTTTGCATATTTACGTAGCCATTCAACCAGAAATGAGCCTCATCGCTGAACAAAATTTGTCAAAATTTGAACACATTTCGAACCGAACACTGATTTTGGTAATAAAATTCAATGATTTGCAAGCGTTGCTCGTTTGTAAGTCTATTCATGATGAAATGTCAAAGCATACTGAGCATCTTTCTCTTTGACACCATGTCTGAAATCCCACGTGATCTGTCAAATACTAATGCATGAAAATCCTAACCTCAAAAAAATCACCCTTTACATGGAGTGTTAATACTTATGCCAAAATTTTTAGTTAATCATATCAAAAAATCGACATATTTTCGTTCGAATTTTTTTTTCTGTCAGAAACCTAGTTTTTTGGCTAGGTTTACGACGTTTTCGACGTATGTAATATACGTCGGAAATGTATGTCATATACGTCACTGTTTCTGACAGGCCATCTCTGATAATCACCGACCTTTGAGCTCGTCTCGAAAGAGAAACAAGTTTAAGCGTGCTAAGTTCTTCCGGGCCGAATCTTGGGAACCCACCACCATGGGTTCTGCTAAAAATGTATACAAAATAAATTTAGTTAAAGGGTTTATTACTATTCTACATACTAAACTTCTGTCAAACCAGCAAAAATTAAAGCTTCTAGGAACCGAACAAGGATGATCGAGTGACCGGATTAAATTGGAGCTATTGGGTTGCCCAAAAAGTAATTGCGGATTTTTTAAAAGAAAGTAAATGCATTTTTAATAAAACTTAGAATGAACTTTAATCAAATATACTTTTTTTACACTTTTTTTCTAAAGCAAGCTAAAAGTAACAGCTGATAACTGACAGAAGAAAGAATGCAATTACAGAGTCACAAGCTGTGAAAAAATTTGTTAACGCCGACTATATGAAAAATCCGCAATTACTTTTTGGGCAACCCAATATATCAGGTTATAGACTGATTTGGGCCGTATTTGGCACAGTTGTTGGACTCCAGAAGTCACATCGGCAGATCGGTTTATATGGGAGCTATATCAGGTTATAGACCGATTCGGAAGATAATTGGCACAGTTGTTCGAAGTCATAACGGAACACCACATGCAAAATTTAGCCAAATCGGACGAAAATTGGGGCTTGTAATGGCTTAAGAAGTCAAATCGGGAGATCGGTTAATATGGGAGCTATATCAGGTTATAAACCGATTCGAACCGTATTTGGAACAGTTGTTGAAATTCGTAACGAAACACTACGTGCAAAAGTTTCAGCCAAATCGGACAAAAATTGCGGCTTACAGGGGCTCAAGAATTCAAATCGGGAGATCGGTTTATATGGGAGCTATATCTAAATCTGGCCCGATTAGTATACCCCAATCCTTAGTGGTTGATATACAAATTAAATAGTTTGGAAGAAAAAAAACAAATATTATTCATCAAAAATAGCTTTATTGTTTTTCAAAATATTCCCCATTAAGATCTATACACGTTTGCATGCGTTTGAACCAATTGTCGAAGCACTTTTGGCACTCTAATTGAGTTATCTCCAAAATATTCATTCTGAATGCATCAACCGCTTCTTTAGGAGTCGAAAAACGTTGACTTCTCATTTAATTTTGAAGTACGGGAATAAAAAGAAGTCATTCGGTGCCAAGTCAGGACTATACAGCGGATGATTCATGCAGTTGTGTGAGCCGATGTGTCAGAGCTCGTATTGTTGTGGTGAAGAGTGATCCGTCTTCAGCGGTTTATTTTCCTGATTTCTTGGAAGACAACTGGCAAACAAATGTTTGTGTACCACTCAGAAATGACTGATTTGCGATGTTCTAGTGGTACGATTGCAACATGTCCAGTTTTTCCGAAAAAAACAGGCGATCATTTGCTGGAAGTGCTTTGTGCGCGATCAATTTTTGTTGGAGTTGGCTCATCTTGAAACACCCTGCTGTTTACTTTCGGACTCACTGCTGTTTACTTTCGGGCTCATAGGCGTAAATCTACGATTCATCACCTGTCACGATGTCATAGACGTGTTTCGAAGCATCGCGATCGTATTTTTGGAACATTTCTTTGACCAATCGACACGAGTCTTTTTTGAACGATTGATAAATTGTGTGGGATCCAACGCGAACAAATTTTTCTGTCGTTCAAATTTTCATGCAATATTGAATGTATGCTGGGCCCACTAATGCCTAAGATTGTCTCAATCTCACAACAAGTCACATGACGATCTTGCAATATCAGTTGGCGCACAACATCAATGGTTTTTGGAACAACAACTGATTTTGGACGACCTTCGTGAAATTCGACTTGGAGTGAACTCCGACCTCGGTTGAATTTACCATACCATCGATAAACACTGGTCCTTGATTGAGCTTCATCGTTGTTGAGTTAATCCACGTCGAAAGTTGAAAAAAATAATCGCACGAAATTTTTCACGATTTAATTCCATTTTTGGGCAAGATAAATCTTTTAAGTTACTGTAAACAATACAATTAGTGCTCGTATGTCAAAACTTTCTGAGTACGTATAGCCTCAAATTGTCAAGCTTTACGATAGAGCTGCCAAGGGTTATAAAATCTGGAAATATAAAAGGCAACCGTATGGCGTTGTGTAGAAGACATGTTAAAAGTAACTTTGGTCAAGTTTAACTCAACAAGTAAGCGGGGTGAAATAATGAGCAAATATTTTAAAACAAAAATCTGCAATTGAATCAGATCACAAATACAAATTCCAGAGTAGACATTAATGACCACATAAAATTTTTTACCTTTGATACAGATTTGAAAACTACCAAATACTATAATCAAACAAGTAAAAGCGTGTTAAGTTCGGCCGGGATGGATCTTGGGAACCCACCACCATGGATCTGTTAAAAATTTATGCAAACCAAATTTAGTTGAAGGGCATAATTTTATTCTACATGCCAAACATCCGTCAAACCAGCAAAAATTAAAGCATCTAGGAACCGAACAAGGATGATCGAGGGACAGATTTACATGGGAGCAATATAAGGTTATAGACGCATTTGGCACAGTTGTTGGAAGTCGTAATAGAACACCGCATGCAAAATTTTATCCAAATAGGACAAAAATTGTGGATTGTAAGGACTCAAGAAGTTAAATCGGGAGCTATATCAGGTTATAAACCGATTTGGACCGTACTTGACGCAGTTGTTGAAACAAAACACAACGTGCTCAATTTCAGCCAAATCGGATAACAATTGCGGGTTTTAAGGGCTCAAGTAGTCGAATGGGTTTATATGGGAGCTGAATCAGGTTATAGACCGATTCAGACCTTACTTGGCACAGTTGTTAGAAGTCTGAACCCCAAAAACGACTTGTACACCCGAGCAGATTAAAAAAAAATGCAGAACGTTGGGAAGCACGACTTTCATATAGCAACTTTATCTACCTTGCCACCGCAGTATGCGAAACGAATGACTCCAATTTTGAAATGAAGCAAAAAATAATATTGGGAAACAGATGAAACTTGGATTAAGCAATCAGATGAGAAACTTGGACACCCTTAACATGCGAAACTTATGCGCGGCATGGGTACTTGTGAAAGAAGTTGTCATAAAAGATCTTGCAATTTTACTGCAAACAAAGTCCACCGTTTTTTAAAAAAGAAGTTTGCTTGTCGAAAATTTCGTTTATGGCTAATGATTTTTTTTGCATGTATACAATATCAAAAATGTTACTACAGTTGTTAAATAGAAATATTCTTCATTAGAACGCTTAAAAACCTAGGCTAGGTTAGGTTGGGATGAAAAGACGGCACTGATATTAATCCGCCTAATGCCGCTAAGGTCATACCCTTAAGCCAGTGATCGGCTTGCTGTGTGCTCTAAACACTAAAACGTAACATCGAAAAAAATCTAATCCACACTGATGTTTAAGTAGTTCTTACTTTTTATTGGTAGGCAGTCTCAGTCCCTGGGTCCTCAATATTGAAATTCAGGCTAAACCTCTCCTCTAGTTTTCATCAATCCATGTAGCATGAACTTACAGATGGCAATATCACAGTTCCGCCAATCCACGACTGAACCGCTGGCAGCAGTGCCTCGGACATGACGTCATGTGTCGTCCCAAGTATCTGATCCGAAACCAATTCAATTCCTTCCAGGTTTCCAATCGTCGCCCGGATTATACCGCAATGACCTGTTCCTATCCTCATCCCTTCTCCAATCGCATTAAGCTTCATAGCCGATGTGGCTGCTTTGAATACCTATGATGGGCAGTTCTTATCTAAAAGATATTTCTCAAAATTAGGTGCTATTCGTGTTGGAAAATTATCATGTCGTTAGTTTTCACCTAATGATGCCGAAAAATTTCAAATGCTTACAATGTAACCCTGTAAATGCGAAATAAACCGAAAAGTTGGTTTAGGATATGACAAAGCATTTTTAGTGGCAATGAAAATTGCGTTAAAGTTGCGTACCGGCTTTAAACAGGAAAGGCTCAAAACATCAAAGTGCCTCAACGGTTATTAACAATCAACTTTTCTTCATTTTAAGTCTGATTTAGCACGTAATAAATACAACCAAAAACGGCAAAGAAATTGCACATTTAGTAATGAAAATAAAAACTGAGAATTAGCGAAAGCGAAAAATAAATATTTCAAAGAAGGAAATAATATACAAATAAGCAGGAACACCAAAAAATTGTAAGCAATGAATTAATGATTTTCGTGCCGGCTGTCAAGCAACAAGCATACACAACTACACTTTATGTCTAGGTTTAAAAGCATTACGGCCTGACAAAGTGTGTATATAGATTGTAAGCCAAATAACCAATCACACTTTATTCATCAAATTTTTATACCCTCCACCATAGGATGGGTGGTATACTAATTTCGTCATTCTGTTTGTAACTACTCGAAATATTCGTCTGAGGCCCCATAAAGTATATATATTCTTGATCGCCGTGACATTTTATGTCCGTCTGTCCGTCCGTCCGTCTGTCCGTCCGTCTGTCTGTTGAAAGCACGCTAACTTCCGAAGGTGTAAAGCTAGCCGCTTAAAATTTTGCACAAATACTTCTTATTGGTGTAGGTCGGTTGGTATTGTAAATGGGCCATATCGGTCCATGTTTTGATATAGCTGCCATATAAACCGATCTTGGGTCTTGACTTCTTGAGCCTCTAAAGTGCGCAATTCTTATTCGATTTGCCTGAAATCTTGCACGACGTGTTTTGTTATGATATCCAAAACTTTGCAAGTATAGTTCAAATCGGTCCATAACCTTATTCTTATCCGATTTGAATGAATTTTGGCACGACCTGTTTTGTCGTGATATCCAACAACTGTGTCAAGTATGGTTCAAATCGGTCCATAACCTGATATAGCTGTCATATAAACCGATCTTGGGTCTTGTCTTCTTGAGCCTCTAGAGGGAGCAATTCTTATCCGATTTGAATCAATTTTGGCACGACGTGTTTTGTTATGATATCCAACAACTGTGCCAAGTATGTTTTAAATCGGTTCATAACCTGATATAGCTGTCATAAAAACCGATCTTGGGTCTTGTCTTCTTGAGCCTCTAGAGGGCGCAATTCTTATCCGATTTGAAGGAATTTTGGCACGACGTGTTTTGTTACGATATCCAACAACTGTGCCAAGTATGTTTTAAATCGGTTCATAACCTGATATAGCTGTCATATAAACCGATCTGGGATCTTGACTTCTTGAGCTTCTAGAGGTCGCAATTACTATCCGATTTGCCTGAAATTTTGTACGACGGATCCTCTCATGATTATGGTCTGAATCGATCTATAGCCCGATACAGCTCCCATATAAATCGATCTCTCTATTTTACTTCTTGAGCCCCCAAAGGGCGCAATTCTTATTCGAATTGGCTGACATTTTACACATTAATTGTGGTCCAAAGCGGACCATATCTTGATATCGCTCTAATAGCAGAGCAAATCTTTTCTTATATCCTGTTTTGCCTAAGAAGAGATGCCGGGAAAAGAACTCGACTAATGCGATCCATGGTGGAGGGTATATAAGATTCGGCCCGGCCGAACTTAGCACGCTTTTACTTGTTATATTGGATACGTTTCATGGATTAATGCTGGTACACAGCTTAAGCGATTTTTTTTTTTTTTTTTTGATATTTCCAAATTGCATTCTTCGAGGCTTGACAGAACAATTTTCTCGATCATGTTTCTGTAACGAGTTATATTCATGCTAATTACACGTTGCGTATCAATAAGTGAACGACCGATAGAGAAAGGCTGATGAAGGCGAAATCCCGCTGCTCCCTACACCAGAGCATGATGGCAACTAACTGCAGAAAGATACAAACTTCCCATTCCAGATGCGCCCACTTTTGACCCTCTCCACAGCCAACTCAGCGCTCGGGAGTTTTTTAAATAAGTAAGTTTCTTTGGCTCAACTTGTCAAAATATATATTTTGATATTCTGATATGATACAGCTAAATATGGCGTTTGAGAACGGATATAAAATAACTCTACGAAATTTTAAATAGTTAGAGCTAAGGTGCTATCAAGATCATGCGCAAAATTTCATGGCTCTACTTAGAAAAACTGTTTTTTTCTAATTTTAAAGTTTTGAGCCACAGATTTTCAAACTTAATTTAAATGAAAAGGAAATCAGCCCAAGAAAAACCCTGGATGACCGGGGAGATTCACAATATTGGGAAAGAGGTCCGCAGACTTTTTAAAAGAGCACGTCGTAAAAAAGCGGAAGTTTATTGGGATGTGTATAACACACGGCTCAAGGAATACAATAAGATTGCCAGAGCGGCAAAACGTGCCTCCTGGAAGCAATTCTGCGAACAGGTCGATAGCGTTAATGACGCCGCCATGATAAAAAATTTTTCTCTCAAAAACCCATGTCCAAACTGATACTTTAGTAGACGACATGGGAGTGAAAGCAGAGACAACGGAGGACATGTTGAGGCTTTTAATGAAAACACATTTTCCAATGAATACGAAGGGGCCCACGGAGACACCGGAATCTTGGACTAATGATGTTGATAGAAGGTTTATAATAACGGAATTTATGGTGAGGAGCTGCAAACCATTTAAGTCACCCGGACGTAATGGAATATTTCCGGCGTTACTACAGAAAGAGGCAGACTATCTGGCGCCTCATCTGATCAAAATTTTCACAGCGTGCCTAGGACTTGTATATACTCCGGAAGCCTGGCAGGAGGCAAGGGCGGTGTTTATACCCAAGCCCGGCAAGGCAAGTTATGCGACACCAAAGGCCTACAGACCCACAAGCCTTAAGTCCTTTCTACTCAAAACCATGGAGCGTATTGTGGACACCATGATAAAGAGTAGGACGACCAGCGAACTACTCAAATATAATCAGCATGCCTATGTCAAGGAAAGGTCGGTGTAGACTGTCCTGCACGAGGTCGTGCATAAAATAGAAGAATCTTTCGATCCTATGGGTGACCTCCATAAATGACCTATTGCGGATGCTGACTGAGAGGGGATTTGAACACGTCTGCTACGCAGACGATGTTATAATACTTCTAAGGAGTAAGCATCCGAACGAGTCATGCTCAATGGCCGAAGGGGTCTTGCATATAGCAAATGACTGGGCTAGACCCAGAGGTCTCAATGTTAACCCATCGAAGACTCAAATATGCCTGTTCACGAGGAAGGCGTAAGTGAGCCAATTTAACGCACCACGTTTCCTCAATAAGACGATTTCGATATCTGACATGGTCAAATACTTAGGTGTGATCATGGATAGGAAACTGAATTGGAAGTGTCACATTCAGGAGCGTACTAAGAAGGCTCACAGATATTGGGCACTATGCAGACAGGCCTTAGGCTCGAAATGGATCCGAGGATAGTCTACTGGCTCTACAGGAGCGTGATTAGATCAATACTTACTTACGCCTCAGTAGTTTGTTGGACTGCTATGAAGAAAAAGTGCAATATAGAGATCTTAGAACAGGTTCAGAGAACATGTTGTCTTGGCATAGGCGGAGCGATGAGGACCACGACACTAGGGCACTGTAGACTATTTTAAATATTCGACCCATTGACATAGAGATTAAGTGTGAGGCATCCACTGCGGCTTTGAGACTTAAGGCGATGGGTGAATGGTTTGAGGATGGGAGCAGCGCATACCATCGCGGTATAATCGAGGCGACGATAGGAAACTTGGAAGGAAGGAAAGAGGTTTCCGATCGGATACCTGAGATGAACCTTGAAGTCGAGTGCGAGGCACTGCTGCAAGCGGCACAGTCTTGGACTTATGGAACCGTAGTATTGCCACCTGGAAGATCATGTTACACGGATGGATCAAAGCCAGAGTATAGAGTGTGGCTGGAAGTCTAAATTGAGAACCCAAAGACTGAGACTTGTTTTAGATTGTCTGACTGTAATACAGTCCTAGAGGCGGAGATCCGCGCGTTCTCGGAATGCCTGAGTTGGTGTGGTGCTAACGTGAGGATGTCGAGTGTGAACATCTTTGTGGACAGTAAAATGGCCTTAAGGGCAATAACAACCAGGAGGGTAATGACACAAACCGTATTGCAATGTGAGAAGGAGATTAACGCCTTCTCTGAGGATGGCATAATCCGCATCGTTTGGGTGCCGGGCCAAAACGGAGTAAGGGGAAATGAAAGGGCAGACGATTTGGCGGTGACGGCCTGAGGACTGCCGTCAATAAACTTGGTTAACTCGAAGCCTTTCTGGTCGAAGCAGTCCGAGTTAAGGGAGTGGACGACGAATGCGCATGCGATATTGTAGAACAGCCAAACGGTTGGTAGGACTGCGAAAATCCTATGAGGGATCCAGATCGTGAGAAGACGAGGCTACTACTGAAAGGAAGCAAGAAGGAGGTCAGTTGATACCATGACGGGACACATAGGACTACGAGCTCACTTATGTAAAATCGGTGCGGCAAGTGATAGCATGTGTAGGACATGCGGGGAAGATGATGAGACGTTAGAGCATTTCCTTTATCATTGCCCGGCTTTCGCGTCTAACAGATACCGGCACTTAGGTGCAGACACAATACCAGACATGAATCAACTTAAGGTGTGGTATTGAAAACAGTTAAGGATTTTGTAAGTAGCACGGAATTCCTAACTTAAAATTTTCTTTTAAAATGTTACTTAATAGTTTTTAGAGCGCATAACAAGCTGATTACTGGCTAAGGTTTATGTCCATAGTGGCATGGGGCGCATTAATATCTGCACACTCTTTTCAACATAACCGATCATAACCTGACCTAATTGAAATATGATAAATTTTTTACCGAAACATCAAATAGTAGGTTAATAAATTTGTAACCCTGCGACTTGTTATTAAGAAACAATCTAAAAATGAAGGTCAAAATATTGTTGAAAGTTAGGAAATTTACCTTGGTACAAGACAACAGTGAACCATAGTTAAATACGCAAAATAGCTTTACAAATAGGAGCGTCTTTAAATGTTTACTTTTTAAGGCTTAGATGCAAAGTAAAAACAAGTAAAAGCGTGCTAAGTTCGGCCGGGCCGAATCTTATATACTCTCCACCATGGATCGGATTTGTCGGGTTCTTTTCCCGACATCTCTTCCTAGGCAAAACAGGATATAAGAAAAGATTTGCTCTGCTATTAGAGGGATATCAAGATGTGGTCCGGTTTGGACCACAATTAAATTATATGTTGGAGACCTGTGTAAAATGTCAGCCAATTCGAATAAGAATGATGCCCTTTGGGGGCTCAAGAAGTAAAATAGAGAGATCGATTTATATGGGAACTGTATCGGGCTATAGACCGATTTAGACCATAATAAACACGTATATTTGAGGTCATGAGAGAATCCGTTGTACAAAATTTCAGTCAAATCGGATAATAATTTATGGCCCGATTTTCAAAAATGAGGCATACAATATATCCACCTAGATTGGGTTCTATTTTGCGAAGGCACTTGCGATTCGATTTTTATTTGATGCATGATTTGGATTTATAATAAAATTTAGATTAACGTTTTTGAAAGATATACAGTTTGGAAGTCAACAAATATGAAAAAGGAGATTAATTGCATTTTTTGTTCAAAAAACGTATTTTCATTGATTAGTCTTTATTGGAAAATTGCTTGAATACCTAATGTTTTTTTTTCTTTTTTGTAAAGAGGACATATTGTAGATGCGTTTTACCTGAAATTCGAACTAGATATGTCCACTTTAACAGGTGCAATATGTACTTCAAAATAGTTAATTTTTATTAAAAACTAGCTGACCCGGGCCCGCTCCGCTGCGCCTTCTTTTACTTTATATGGAACAAAAGTTTGCTTGGAATAATTATTTTCGACAATTTATGATCTTTTAGTGAAATACCATGCTACGAAAATAGTATATCGCTTGACTAACAGTTTAACAATGTAAGTGCCTTTATCTGAATCCCATATGATCTTTATTGGCTTACGAATTTAAGTTTGGTTGTAAGGTGTACTCCATTCTTAAAATACTTCATTTCGCCCCAATATACTCATGATGTCTGATTTAGTGGTTTTTTCGGGGGAGAGGCTTGGCCATGGAAAAATATCAGCATCATGCTTTTCTCTCAAATACCATTGATTTAAACCCCATATTGCCATTGGTTTAGGGGAGTTTACAGGATGAGGCGTCCCCCAAACACATGGCCCCAAAAAAGGTTATCAAGTTCGTTTTCTAATCTTAAATAACTTTCATTAGAGCCACATATTGGCATGGTCGAAAAATTTTTTCCCTTTGGGGGTGTTTTGGGAAAGAGGTGATGCCCTAAATGCATATTCTACTCCCAAATACCTTTATATGAGCGTCATATTGCGATGGTCACTAAAAATTGCTGTTTGTGGGGTATTTTGGGAAAGATGTAAACCCCCAGAAAATCGGTCCCGAAAATGGGTATCAATTCTTGCTCAACCCCCAATATCCTTCATTTAAGCTCCATATTGACTTGGTCGGTAAATATGCCCGATTTAGGGGTGTTTTGGGGATTGGGTTGGTCCCCCAAACACTAAGCCCAGAAAATATATCTGTAACGTGCTCTATTCTCATATACCTATATATTATTTATTTGAACCCCATATTGCCATTGCCCTCAAAATTGGATATCAAATTCGTTTTCTAATATGTCCGGTTTGGGGTATTGGCCTAAAAACTATGAATATTTAGTTCCACTCTCTTTAGGACCCAAATTGTCTTGTCCTATTTGGGGGTTGTTATGGTGGTTGGACGTCCGCTAGACAGTTGGCCCCTAATGTTGATATCAGATACGTGGTCTATTCCCACATAACTTTAATTTGAGCCCCATATTTCCATAGTCGGCAAACATGACCGGCTTGATGGGTATTTCCGAGGATGTGCGGCCACTCAGTTAGTTGGCCTTGAAAATATATATCGAAATTGCGTTCCACTTTAAAAACCCTTTTATTTGAGCCCCATATTGCAACAGTCAAAAATACGTACTATTTGGGTGGTGTTGTGGAAGTGACGTGGCCCCATAGACACTTTTCCCGAATATTGATATCAAATTCGTGCTTTTCTCCCAAAGACCTTTCATTTGCTAATGTCGTAAAGTTGTCCGCTTTGGGGGATATTTTTGGTGAGAGGCGGCCCCCCTAACACTTGGTCCCATATTTGGATATCAGATTCGTATTCTACATTCAAATACCTTTTATTTGAGCCCCATATTCCCATGGTCAGTAAATAATTCTTGTTTGGGGGTGTTTTGGGAAAGGGGTGGGCCCCCAGAAACGTGGTCCCACATTTGGATATCAGATTCGTATTCTACTCGTAAATACCTTTCATTTGAGTCCCATATTGCCATGGTCGATAAATGTGTCTGATTTAGGGGTGTTTTGGGGCTTGGGGTTGTCCCCCTAGCACTTGGTCCGACAATTGGATATCAGATACGTTTTCTCATCCTAAATACTTTCATTTGAGTCCCATATTGGTCGTAATATATGTTTGGTAGGTTTTAGGGTGGGGCAGCCCCCCTAGGTACCCCATCCGAAATTTGGATACCAAATTTTTATTTTTAGGGTACTATATGAGAGCACACAAAATTTTGCTTAAATCGCACTACCCATCTCCGAGATCTAGCGTTTCTGAAAATTAGGGTAAGGGGGAGGGTCCGCCCCCCCTACAGATATCAAAAAATGTAGTACCCTATTTTCACCACGAGGTCATTATGCGTCATCTGTGAAAACACAGAAAACACTGTCCCAAATTTCATCAAAATCGGATTATAAATGTGGCTTTTATGGGCCTAAGACCATAAATCGGAGGATCGGTCTATATGGGGGCTATATCAAGATATAGTCCGATATAGCCCATCTTCGAACTTAACCTGCTTATGGACAAAAAAAGAATCTGTGCAAAATTTCAGCTCAATATCTCAATTTTTAAAGACTGTAGCGTGATTTCAACAGACAGACGGACAGACGGACGGACATGTCTACATCATCTTAGATTTTTACGCTGATCAAGAATATATACACTTTATAGGGTCGGAAATGGATATTTCGATGTGTTTGTCAAATGGAATGACAAAATGAATATACCCCCATCCTCCGGTGGTGGGAATAAAAATTGTTGCACCAAACAATATTTGTAACATATACAGGAAATTTACACAAATATGGCAATTTTGAAATCATCTTTATCTGAAGTGAGTATTTTGGGGATTCTTGTAAAAAAGTACGGACCCTTTAATCTAAAAAAATTAAAAAGAATAATTAAGAAAACAATTTTTGTTTTTTTTTTTTTTTTGTTATTTTCTTAGGGCGACCGATTAACGATAACGTCCAAGGCTGGAGGTAGTACTTTGGAAGGAATTTAGTTGAGGATTTTAGGTCCTAGCATGAAATTCGTTGTTATGTCCTGATTGCACGTATCGCAATCTGCTTGATGAATTGTAGTTCGTGAAACCATTGAATTGCAATATATTAAATTTATACTTCCATGTTCTCATTCTGCATTACAATTTTATGTTCAAAGCTAATTTTCACTTGCAAACTCTCGCCATCTATTTATCAGTGGCCTTAAATTGAGTACATAAATGAAAACTGGCAAAAATATTTCAGACAGTCTAGTTTTTGTATATGGATTAATAAGGCAAAAATATCTGTGTCAAATTTCTATTTGGAGAGTTCATGCTATAAGTGTCCAATAACCAAAAAGAGAACCCAAAAATGTACAAGAATTAATTGGCAAAGAAAGTGGTTGTGAGCTTCCTTTTCCATACCCCTCAGTAGAATTAAGCGAATAAAAGATTTTTTTTTGAAAACTAATTGAAATTCTATCATAAATTCTTCGAATAATGATTAATTCGAAACGATCATTTCAAAATACCCATAAGCCACTTTAATTCGCACACCTTACTCGGCATGGTGTTGTGAATGAATTGGGTTTGCTACAGCTATGTTGAAAGAAACTGGAAATGTGTTTTTTTTTCAAATTATTACCCATTCAGTAGCTTGTCTGTCGGCCATGCCTTCGTTGTTTTTTTGTGTTGGAACCATTTGTAGTCTAAGCGAATATGGTCGCTAAGACTATAAATCCATTGACCTGAAGCATACTTTTGCATCAGGTTGTTAATACTAAACTTTTGTTTTGGTCTCTAGAAAAAAATCAAGCTTAAAATTTTATATATCTAATATTATGGAAGACGTTGTAATATTGGCGAGGGCTGGCCAAAAACTTACCTTTGAGTTTTACGCACACCATTCCATTTCTTCAATCTGCTGATTATGTATACCTAATCTTTTTTATATTCCTAAACGCTAGGGCCCAGAAATAAGGTAGATTACAGATAAGTATATAATGGTTCTTTAGGCGTCTCGAGGACAGGTAAAAAATGGATCCAAAATTAGGGAAATGGATGGCAAAAATTAACCTTTAAATGTAACCATTGGTGGTAAAATTTACACCCTGAACACATTTTTGTTTACAAATTGCTTCTTTCTCATTTTGCAATCCACTTCTCTGTGTAACTTCTCATTTTATTCTTCACTGCGGAGTAAAAAGAGTTTTCATATAGGGACTTACTCACTCTAATCTGTCACTGTCAATTAATTTAGCAAATTCAGCATTTTCATCATGGAAATAGCCACTGTATCCAAAACTGGGTGCAACGTTTTGACAGATTCAGACGTGGCCGCGGGGACAATATGAACGAAGTCGAGTTCCATTCATAAAAGTTTATACCCTACACCACTACTGTGGTACAGGGTATTATAACTTAGTGCATTTGTTTGTAACACCCAAAAGGAAGAGAGATAGACCCATTGATAAGTATACCGATCGAATCAGAATCACTTTCTGATTCGATTTGGCTATGTCCGTCTGTCCATGTTAAATTGTGTACAAACTACAGGTCGCAATTTTCATTCGATCGTCTTAAAATTTGGTATGGGAATGTTTTTCGGCCTAGAGACGAAGTCTATTGAAATTAGAAAAAATCGGTTCAGATTTGGATATAGTTCCCATATGTGTTCGTCCGAATTGCAGTAATACAGCAATAAAATTGTCATTTGTTAATAGATTCTCTCGAAATTTGGCAGGAATGATTTTCTTGTGACTATAGTTGTTACTAGTGAATTTCATATAAATTGGTTCAGATTTGGATATAGCTCCCATATATATGTTCGTCCGATTTGCAGTAATACAGCAATAAAATGGTCATTTGTATATATATATATATATATATATATATATATATAAGTGCCAGTATCTAACAGATACTGGCACTTAGGTGGGGACACAATACCAGACATGAACTAACTTGGGGGAGTGGTATTGAAAACAATTAAGGATTTTGTAAGTAGCACGGAATTCCTAACTTAAAATTTTCTTTTTAGAGGTTACTTTATAGTTTTTAGAGCGCACAACAAGCCGATGGGGGGGGGGGGGGGGGATTAATATATGCACCCTCCTTTCAACCTAACCTCACCTAACTTCATTCCGTAAATAAAGGTTTTTGAAAAACCTCAAAAGGTTTGCGTTTTATTTAAAAAAAAAAAGTTGGCCATTTTGGAAAACCCGATGTCACAATCGTCGGCGATTTTATCTGTCAAACTTTACACCGCCTCGCCATTAAGGTAAGTATTCAGAAGAAATTTTAATACCACAAGTCACGTTTAAAAAAGTAAAATCGGGTGTCGGTTTGTACGGGAGGTATATCAGGTTATGGATTTATTTGAACCATAATTGCCATTTATGTTTGAAGTCTTACCAGATGTTATCGGATAAAATTTCAGCCAAATCGGATAATAATAACGCATTCTACGGGTTCGAGAAGTCAAATCGGGAGATCAATTATATGGCAGCTACATCAATTTAAAACATACTTAACATGGATATTGGGAGTGATGGTACAACAGCGCCCGAACAAGCCCGACCGAAACGGGATATCTATGAACACCACACAGGCTGGAACTTTCAGCCCCAACTTGTGTGTTGTTCATCGTTATCACGTGAAGCTTAGCTGAAAGCTACCGGGCGCGTCCACAGGTTGCGGATGGTGGAAAGCTCCGTTTTTATGCAAATGCGGCCGCGGGCAGTCAGTGATTTCCGAGAGGAGAGTTTCAGTGAGGAGTCAGGTGCCACTGGCTTTTAATTAAATACTGAGTGCCAATGATACTCGAGATGACAAGGAGAGTTATTGGCGCCTTCAAATAACCAATGGCCAACATCAGCGTCTGTTCCCAGGTTAGGGGCGGCTGGCGGTGAGCGTCGGATCTTTGAGCAAGCGGCTCGCCACAACGAGGAATACGTGTGCAATCCCACAAAACCCATGCGGTTGGGGCGCTGGTCCAGTAACCCGCCCTGGGAAAACTGAGAACTACTATAAGAAACAATGGAATAGTAAAAACGGACCCCCCCAACGTTGACGACCCACGCAAACGAAAAAAGGACCATGATTTGCGGATCTGCACCTGGAATGTCCGCACTCTTTATAGAGAAGGTGCAGTATACGCGCTGCGGTTCAAGCGGTTAGCTTTACGTTTGATCGCTATCGTGATTTCGATAGACGTGCGGACGGGCGGACAGACATGGCTGGCTCAACTCAAAATGTCGAGACGACCAAAAATATATGTACTTTATGGAGTCCTAAATCAATATTTCGAGGTATAACAAACGGAATGACTAGATTAGTATACCCCCATTCTATAGTGGTTGGTATGAAAAGTACGGAACATTTTGTCACCTAACCAGTTAAGTGAAATATAGTTTGAACACTTTATGCTAATTCAAAAATAAGTAAAGGCGTGCTAAGTTCGGCCGGCTCGAATCTTATATACCCTCCATTAATCGCATTTGAAAAGTTCCTTGGCCAATATCTCTTTAAATACAAACAAAGGATAATGAATAAGAATTGCTATGCTATTTCAGCTACATCAAGTTCTGAATCGTTTGGGGCCATACTTGGCTTGGCTGTTGGAGACCAAAGTGGAATTCATTGTGCAAAACTTCAGCCAAATCGGATAAGAATTGCACCCTCTAGAGGCTTAAGAAATCAAGGTCCGATATCGGTTTATATGGCAGCTATACCAAAACATGGGGCGATTTGGTCCATTTACAATCCCAACCGACCTGCACTAATAAGAAGTATTTATGCAAAATTTCAAGCGACTAGCCTTGTTCCTTCGAAAGTTAGCATGTTTCCAACAGACAGAACGACAGACGAACGACGGACATGGCTAGATTGACTTAAAACGTCATGACGATCAAGATTATATATTCTTTATGGGGTCTTAGACGCATATTTCAAGGTGTTACAAGCAGAATGACGTAATATAGATATATAATGAAAGGTATTTGGTCATAGAGTAAAAATCTAATATCACAAAATATAATATCGTAAACATGTCCCACCCAAAAAACAACTAAAATGGATTTATATGTGCAACGATACAAAAAGGGAGTAGACAATGAATTTGGTATAAATATTTGCGACCAATAGTCTGAGCAATAAAGTACAAAATTGATATTATGATTTGGCGCCAATTGGCTCTGAAACCAACTAACTGCATTCCCCAACAAAATAAATCCCCAAACGAACATGTAGGTCTACCGGAACTGTTTGGAACTCAAAATAAAGGTCTATGGTAGTAGAGCACGAATATGATTTCTAAATTTAGATCAAGTGTCTTAGAGCCACCCAAAAAAAAAAAAAATAAACGGACATGAAGAGCGACCGGCATATATGGAAGGTCTATGTTATCCAAATTTGGAACAAATGACTGGGGTCGAAAGGAAAGGAATAAAACCGACCTGTCATCCTTTATACTGAAGACTCTAGTGAGGTTGATAGAAACTTATCTTAGGGCAAAGATCCCAAGAGATCACCTATCTCAGCAGCATCATGCATATAATAATGACAAGTCTACTGAAACAGTACTTCACGACCTAGTCGGCTACATAGAAAGTTCACTCTCTGTCAAGGAAAACACAATGCATATAGCATTTCTTGCCTTAGTATCAAGATCCATGTAACGCCGTCGTCAATCATGGGGGAGGTGGAGTTTTTAGGCATCCAAACTGCCGTAAGAAAGATTATTAATAACGCACTCTCTAAAAGATGCATTACGGCAGCCTTGGGATCTGCAAGTCTACAAAGATGGGTTAGCCGAGGAACTCCTCAAGGAGATGTTCTGTCTCCTCTAGTTTGGAATAAAGTAATTGTTTCTGGAAGAAAAAGGTGTAAAAGTGGTTGAGTATGCTGATGACGCAGCAATTGCAATTCAGGGAAAGTTTCCTAGTACTCGGAAAGTTATACTTCAGTAAGCTCTACGTGCGACAGTGAAGTGGGTAACCGAAAGTGATCTAGGCTTCGAAAGAAAAATGTGTGAAAGTAGTCGCGTATGGTGATGACGTGGCAATTTCGGTTAAGGAAAAGTTTCCCAGCAATCTTAGAGCTATACTTCAGGATTCTTTACGTGCGACAGTTGTTGTTTTCGGTAGGACATACAAGTTACCCATAGTGGCACATTTCTCCTTAGGAGGAGAGAATGTTCCTATTACTGAAAGCACAAAATACATGAGTGTTTAATTGAACAGGAAATTGAAATTCAAATTAAACATCTTGGAAAGGACATGAAGGGCAACTATTGCCCTATACACCAAATGTTGGGCGTTTAAACCGCGTGTGTGGTACAATATGTATAATGCAGTATGATAAATATGTATACTATATACAGTTGTGGTATGGTGGACTGAGCTTTAAAAGTCCACCTACTACTCAGCCAGATCCAAGGTATGACATGTTTGTGCAACATCTAATGCATTTGGACTTTGTAACTAGACGAATTACTGAGATTATTACTTTGAGGCTAAGTTAACATTTCTTTGGTCTTGCAGCGATATTGAACACTTTGTTATTTTTGCTATAATGTTCAATCTTCAAAGCAGAGTGGATTACACATTGTCTGAACTGTTTTTGATAAAAAGTAATGTACCACTATTCCTGATAGAACCTAATGGAATTAAAATACCCCTGGTAATAGAAGTTACATTAACTTCAATACGGATGGTTCCAAACGAGACGGAAAAAATAATGAACCCTGTAAGGACATAAAGGCAAACGAAAGGCAAAACGCTGAACGCTTCGGATCCTGGTGAGAACATTTCTGTGGTGATTATCCCCTCCTAATGCTGGCGCCATTTGTGAGGTACTATGCCATGTAAAAACATCTTCCCAAAGAGATGTCGCCCTGCTGCACGCCGTTCTGACTCGACTATAAAAAGGAGGCTCCCCTAATCATCGATCTTAAACTGGAATCGGAATCCTTAATGGAATGTTCATGGGCAAATATGCATTTTTTTTGTAAGGACCTTTAAGTACCAAAATGTGCACCTTCTATGTCGAAACCAGTTCATAGTTTTCCATTCGGAAAAATATGGATTTCAAACAAAAGGAATTTGTAGAGTGAGTTATGATTATACACACTGGCGTTTAACAATGTAGCGCCAGTAGGACCCATGAAGGTCTTTAAAATATAGAACCTTATCATATGTCAAATTGTGACATTTTATCATTAAACTTCAAATTGCACCATTGTATCTTTTAGGCGCTTGTCAATAAATAGCAGCATTTCTGTTTGAATTGGACCCATAAAATTTGAAGATCTGGACATGTTGGCGACCAATATAAAGTATTAGGCATAAACCAATATAAAAAGTGGTCCTTTATGGCATGCTTAGCCGTGATATATATCACTCACAAACAAATCTATCACTGGGGGAAGTGAAATTTCGTAAAAAAAAGAATCGATATTCCATCTTAATCCACTCTTCCATTCATTTGAACCAAGTTTAACCACTGCAAGCGTTATATGTATCTAGTCCTCAAGGCACAAAGACACACAATAGCATGTGCAAATATGCAAATATGATAAGTATACCGATCGACTCAGAATCACTTTCTGATTCGTCTGTCTGTCCGTCTGCCCATGTTAATTTGTGTACAAACTAGAGGTCGCAATTTTCATGCGATCGTCTTCAAATTTGGTATGGTATGCTTTTTCAGCCTGGAGATGAAGCCTATTGAAATTGGAAAAAATCGGTTCAGATTTGGATATAGCTCCCGTATATATGTTCGTCCGATTTGCGGTAATACTGCAATAAAATGTTCTTTTGTTAACCGATTTGATAGGAAGAATTTTCTAATGACGCTCGACATTACATGGAAATCCGTTCAGGTTTAGATATAGCTCTCATATATATAGATATCCCCCGATTTTCAATCCTAGAGCCACTGCAAGCGCATTTATTGACCAATCTTCCCAAAATGTTGTGCAACGCTTTCCTCGACGACTTCCATAATGTCTATAAAATTTGCTCGAAATCGGTTCAGATTAAGACATAGCTCTCATATATATATTCTCGTTCGATTTTCAGTAATAATGCAATAAAATGGTCATTTGTTATCCGATTCGCTCGAAATTTGGTAGGAAGGATTTTCTAATGACTTTCGGTATTACAGTTGAATTTCATGGAAATCAGTTCAGATTTAGATGTAGCTCTCATATATTTTCACTCCTAGAGCCACTGCAAGCGCATTTACCTACCAATCTTCCCAAAAGGTTGTACGACGGTTTTTCTCGACGATTTCCACAATGTCTACAAAGTTTGCCCGAAATTGGTTCAGATTTAGGTATAGCTCCCATGTATATGTTTGTCCTATTTTGAGAAATATTGCAAGAAAGTGCTCATTTTTAATCCGATTCTTTCGAAATTTTTAGAAAGGATTTTATTGTATAATGACTCTCAATAATACTGGTGAATTTCATAGAAATCGGCCCAGATTTAGATATAGCTGTCAAATATGCATAACGCCAGATTTTTACCCCAAGAGCCACTGCAAGTGCATTGTTTGACCAATCTTGCCAACATTTTGCACAACGCTTTCCTCGACGACTACCACATTATCTGAGAGGTTTGCTCGAAATCGGTTCAGAATCAGATATAGCTCCCTTATATACGACAAATTTTGAGTAATTTGCAATAATGTTTTCATTTTTCAACCGTATTTATTACAGTTTGAACATATTTGCTCTCCGAGGTCCATCAAAATTGGATCAGAATTGGATATAGGTCCCACATTGTACTTATAGGGTAGGTGTAGGGTATTATACAGTCGGCACCACCCGACTTTTTCCCTTCCTTACTGGTTTTATAAATATTGGGTTACCCAAAAAGTAATTGCGGATTTTTTAAAAGAAAGTAAATGCATTTTTAATAAAACTTTGAATGAACTTTAATCAAATATACTTTTTTTCTTAAGCAAGCTAAAAGTAACAGCTGATAACTGACTGAAGAAAAAATGCAATTACAGAGTCACAAGCTGTGAAAAAATTTGTCAACGCCGACTACATGAAAATTCTGCATTTACTTTTTGGGCAACCCAATAAATTCCATATTTAATCAGTCACATATATGTCCATATTTTTTCTGTGTAAATCTGTACCGATTATTTCCAAAATCAATGGCGTTCTAGCTCGTCTCCTTCTTAGCCTTGCAAGCAAATGGTCAAAGTTATAATAAACTATTCCACAGTTGTGGTGAAGGACATAAAAAGTGTGTTCAAATGTTCATTCCTGGTATAATACAACATTTGAACACGATTTTGTATCTATGACTTGAAAGAAACTTTGTTTTAAATGAAAAGGAGTTCATCGAGTTGTGTACGGCTCTAAATGGTCGACACCGCCCGACTTTTGCCTTACTTCAATGGCTTTGAAATATATGTTTAGTTAAAATAATAACTATAAATGATTATTGAAGAAGCAATATTGAAGTAACAAACCTTTAAAGTCCATACCCCTTGTCTAAACTCATGTACGAGCATTGTTGCCATTACAGTGGCACTGTTATTACCAACCCTGCAAAAGTCTTCCTCCAAAACGTGCATCAAATCATAATTGATTTGAAGCTATACCATCATGGAAACATGTGATGGTGGTGCAAAAGTAATCGAATGGCAATGCAACGCATATAAACGTGTTTCCGAGAACAACCAGTCCTAATCCCAACTGTTAAGGCCATGAAACACTCCTGTGTAGTTGTAGATCAGCTGCTTCAAAACTTACTTACCCTCTGCGTCATTCAGTGTTCAAATAAAACATTTGCCCTCACGCTCTTCAAACGCGCTAAAACCGTACTTTTTCGCCTATGCTCACGCATTACGATTGCTCGACTACGACCCCGAAGTCGACTAAGGGCACTAAAAATGCTTTGTTTAAAGCAATGTTAAAGAATGGGGTGAGGTGCTTAATGGTATTAGCGCTAATACCATTTAATTAGCGAGTAGATTACGAATATGTAAAAACAAGTCTAAAAATTGGACCCAGGAAGGACCTACGGGGTCTTGAGGATTTTGAACCCCTTTAACCCTAGGCGACATTTGTGTTAAATGAAAGGTATTAAGGAGTAGATTATTAAAATGCAAAAACAAATAAATTACACTCACTTTCGGCTCTTGTTATACCCTCTATCGAAGGATGGGGGTATATTCATTCTGTCATTCCCCATAAAGTACAAATATTTTTGATCGTCGTAATCTAAGACGATCTAGCCATGTCCGTCCGTCAAGCTAAAGTCTTTATAAATAGAGATATTGAGATGAAACTTTGCATAGATTCTTTTTTATACCCACCACCATAGGATGGGGATACTAATCTAGTCATAGTATTGTATATACTGATTTAATCATTCCGTTTGTATCACCTCGAAATATTCGTCTGAGACCCCATAAAGTATATATAAAGGGTGATTTTTTTGAGGTTAGGATTTTCATGCATTAGTATTTGACAGATCACGTGGGATTTCAGACATGGTGTCAAAGAGAAAGATGCTCAGTATGCTTTGACATTTCATCATGAATAGACTTACTAACGAGCAACGCTTGCAAATCATTGAATTTTATTACCAAAATCAGTGTTCGGTTCGAAATGTGTTCATTCACCGTAACGTTGCGTCCAACAGCATCTTTGAAAAAATACGGTCCAATGATTCCACCAGCGTACAAACCACACCAAACAGTGCATTTTTCGGGATGCGTGGGCAGTTCTTGAACGGCTTCTGGTTGCTCTTCACTCCAAATGCGGCAATTTTGCTTATTTACGTAGCCATTCAACCAGAAATGAGCCTCATCGCTGAACAAAATTTGTCAAAATTTGAACACATTTCGAACCGAACACTGATTTTGGTAATAAAATTCAATGATTTGCAAGCGTTGCTCGTTAGTAAGTCTATTCATGATGAAATGTCAAAGCATACTGAGCATCTTTCTCTTTGACACCATGTCTGAAATCCCACGTGATCTGTCAAATACTAATGCATGAAAATCCTAACCTCAAAAAAATCACCCTTTATTATTGATCGTCGCGTCGTTCTGAATAGTGTTTTCTTATGATTTCCAACAACTGTGCCAAATCGGTCTCTAACCTGATATAGCTCCCATATAAACCGATCACCCGATTTAACTTCTTGAGTTCCTACAAGCCGAAATTTTTTCCGATTTAGCTGAAATTTTGTATGCGGTGTTCTGTTACGACTTCCAACAACTGTGCCAAATACGGAAAAAATCAGTCTATAACCTGATATAGCTCCCATGTTCGGTTCCATCCTTGTTCGGTTCCTAGAAGCTTTAGTTTTTGCTGGTTTGACAGAAGTTTGGTATGTAGAATAAAATTATGTATACAACTAAATATATTTTGTATACATTTTTAGATGAATCTATGGTGGTGGGTTTCCAAGATTCGGCCTAGACGAACTTAGCACGCTTTTACTTGTTTTATCCATAGTCAGGTTATGTTCGAAGATCATCTTTATGATCATCTTCTATATCTTGATATATCGGACTATATCTTGATATAGCCCCCCTATAGACCGATCTAAGTACTTAGGCCTACATTTATTATCCGATTTTGCTGAAATCCTTCTTCGGGAGGGACCAGATCGGTCCAGATACAGACCGATCTCTCGATTTATGGTCTTGGGCTCATAAAAGGCGCATTTATTGTCCGATTTCTCTGAAATTTGGGACAGTGAGTTTTGTGAAAGCCATCGACAACTTTCTTTAATTTGGCCCAGATTGGTCTAGATTGGGATATAGCTATCATATAGTTCGATTTCTTGATTAAGGGTCTTGGACCCACAATAGGCGCATTTTTGTCCGATTTCGCCGAAATTTAGGAGAGAGAGTTGTGTTAGGTCCCTCGTTATCCCTCTTGAAGAGGCCCAGGTCGGTTCAGATATAGCTGCCATAAAAGCCAATCTCTCGATTGAAAGTCTTGGCCTCATTGAGGGCGCATTTATTATCCGATTTTGCTGCAATTTGACACAGTGACTTATGTTACGCTTTTCGACATCCGTGTCCTATATGGTTCAGATCAGTCTATGTTTGGATATAGCTTCAAAAAAGACCAATATTGAACCAAAATTGATCACTGACATGTATATATTAGAACACTATATGACCGTGCGGAATTTGGTCCATATCGGACTAAATTGAATATAGCTGATATAGGTGCATAAATAATGCATTTTCACCGGATTATGACAAAAAGTGGTTTCCATATATACCCGAGGAGGTGGGTATCCAAAGATCGGCCCGGCCGAACTTAGTGCCTTTTTACTTGTTTTCAATTTTCATTTCTATCCAAAGTTTAGGATTAAGAGGAGGAGGATGATGATGAGTATGAAGACATCACATTGCGGGTGTAAAGGGAGCCTACATTAAATATACAGGGTGGCTGATGAATATTGCTACAATGATGAATATTGCTACATTTTTTTTTCGGTGTATGGAATACATTTTTCTTTTATTCATGTTAAATTAAATTATTAAATTAATTATTAAATTATTATTAATTAAATTAATTAATTAATTAATTAAATTAATTATTAAATTATTATTATTAAATAGAAAAAAAGTTATTACATTTTTTTTTTGGTAGCGGCTTTCATCAGCCACCCTGTACTCCTGAGGGCATTAAAATGTGATTGCTCGCGGCAATGCTTGGGTAGCATTAGGAGGCGAGGGAACTTTGCCCCAGAAAAGGACTTCAGATTCTCGTTCCTGGGCTCAAAACAAGGGGGTGCGCCCTATAACATTTTATATTTTTTTATATATTTTTTATTTTTTTTTCAAATGTCGTCATTTCGTTGCAACACTTCAAAATATTTATCTCCGACCGTAAAAAGTATAAATATTCTCAATCGAGAAAATAACCTCGTTTCCGACTCCAAGACTCCGACCTGCAGCCCTGCCAACGACAACGACGGCTTTATAGCCAAATTTTAAATTTAAGTTTGTGAATGTTTGTTGGTGTCTTCTTTACTTTTTCCACAGCTGTCAATGCCTTTTTGAGAAAGAAATAGAAAACTCCTAAAGCATCCAGTTTCAAATGCAATGTCTTGAAGCTGTTGTTGAGTTTTCCTATTTTCAAAACTTATTGTCTTTTTGTTAAAAGAATTATTCTTGTTGTACAGTGGACCCAATATCAGAAAAATGGAAATAAGTCCACAGCGATCTGGCAAGTATAGAGGATCTACACGCATAAAAATAATACTCTTGGGACATTTTTACAACAAACAAAATACTTTTATTACGTAGTTTTTCTTTTATTGTAACTGTGTAACGTCACGTCGGTCTGAATAACAGCTATATCTAAGTTTACTCCAATTCCAACCATTTTTGGATCGGATGTCAGGAGGCTTAAAAGAACTCACTGTTTTAAATTTCAGCGAAATCGGATATTAAATGCAGCCCCTTTGGGCTTCAGACCCTTAATAGGCAGATCGGTCTATCTGATCCATATTTGAGTCTGATGTCGGGAGGCATAAAACAACCCACTGTATCCAATATTGAGCGAAATCGGATAAAAAAATGCTGTTGTGGACTTCAAGCCCTTTATCGGCAGATTGGTCTATTTGGCAGCTATATCTAAATATAGTCCGATATGAACTATGTTTGGGTCAGATTTCGGGAGGCTTAAAACAAATCACTTTTTCAAATTTCTGCGAAATCAGATAAATAGTACAGGTTGTATGTCTGCCAGCCCTTAACTGGCAGATCGGCCTATATGGCAGCTATATTTAAACATAGTCTGATTTAGCCCGTTCAAGAACTTAACCTGCTTGCAGCAAAAAGAAAAAATTGCATAATTTTAATCTACATACCAAACTTCTGTCAATACCCAACACCATAGGATGGGGGTATACTAATCTAGTCATTCCGTTTGAAACACCTCGAAACATTCGTCTAAGACCCCATAAAGTATATATATTCTTGATCGTCTCGACACTCCGAGTCGATCTACCCATGTCCGTCTGACGAAATCACGATAGCGGTCTAACGCTTAAAAAGCTACCCGCTTGAAATTTTGAACAGATACTAAATATTGATGAAGGTCATCGGGGACTGCAAATGGGCCATATCGGTTAAGATTTAGATATAGCTCCCATAAAACCGATCAACCGATTTGACTTCTTCAGCCCTTAAAAGCCGCAATTTTTGCCAGATTTGGCTGAAATTGAGCGTGAAGTGTTTTGTAATAACTTCCAACAACTCTGCCTTGCACGGTCTAAATCGGTTTATTACCTTATACAGCTCTCATATAAACCGATCTCCCGATGTGATTTCTTGAGTTCTTACAAGCCGCAATTTTCGTCCGATTTGGGCGAAGTTTTGCATGCGGTGTTCTGTTACGACTTCCACCAATTGTGCCAAATACAGTCCAAAGCAGTCTGTAACCCGATATAGCTCCCATATAAAGCGGTCCCTCTATCATCCTTGTTCTGTTCCCTTAATTTTTTAATTTAATTTTTTTTAATTTTTGCTGGTTTGACGGATGTTTGGTATGTAGAATAAAATTATGCCCTTCAACTAAATTTATTTTTTATTTATGTTTTGCAGAATCCATGGTGGTAGATCCCAAGATTTGGCATAGCCGAACTTAACATGCTTCTACTTGTTTTGTAGTTCCATTGGGCTATTCAAATATTTTGTTTAAAATTTCGCAGTCTGATTTTTCGTATTTTGATGGAGACTTTTTACTTTCGGTAAATATTTTAAAAAACTTAGGTTAGGTTGAAAAGAGGATGCAGATATTAATCAGCCCCATGCCACTATGGACATACACCTAAGCCAGTAATCGGATTGTTGTGCGCTCTAAATACAAAAAAAGTAACCTCTAAAAAGAAAATTTTAAGTTAGGAATTCCGTGCTAATTACAAAATCCTTAATTGTTTTCAATACCACTCCCCTAAGTTGGTTCATGTCTGATATGGTGTATTCACCTATTCACCTGTATCTGTTGGACGCGAAAGCCGGCAATAACAAAGGAAATGCTCCAATGTCTCATCATCTTCCCCGCTTGCCCTACACATGCTATCACTTGCCGCACCGATTTTACATAAGTGAGCTCGTAGTCCTATGTGTCCCGTTATGATACCAATAACTACACTGACCTCCTTCTTGCTACCTTTCAGCAATAGCCTCGTCTTCTCACGATCTGGATCCCCCCATAGGATTTTCGCCGTCCGTTTCGCTGTTCCATAATTTTACATGCGCATTCGTCTGCCCTTTCATTTCCCCTTACTCCGTTATGACCCGGCACCCAAACGATGCGGATTTTGCCATCCTCAGAGAAGGCGTTAATCTCGTTCTTACACTGCAAGACTGTTCGTGACCTTACCGTCCTAGTTGTTATTGCCCTTATGGCAATTTTACTGCCAGAAAAGATGTTCACACTAGACGATTTCGCGTTAGCAACAAACCACTTCACGCATTCCGTGATCGCCCGGATCTTCGCCTGTTCGCCTGGGTTCTCAATGTTAACCCCCAGGCCCTCTCTGTCCTCTACCTTTGATCCATCCGTGTAACATGATCTTCTAGATGGCAATACTAGGGTTCCGTCAATCCAAGACTGTGCCGATGGCAGCAGTGCCTCGCACTCGACATCAAGGTTCATACCAGTTATCCGATCGGAAACCTCTTCCCTTCCTTCCAGGTTTCCTATCGTCGCCTCGATTATACCGCGATGCTATGAGCTGCTCCCATCCTCAACCATTTTCCCATCGCCTTAAGTCTCATAGCCGCAGTGGATGCCTCACACTTAATCTGTTTGCCAATGGGTCGGATATCTAGAATAGTCTCCAGTGCCCTAGTGGGTGTGGTCGTCATCGAACCTGTTGTATGGTCCTTATGTGGCACTTTTTCTCCATAGCAGTCCACCAAACTACTGAGGCGTAAGTAAGTATTGGTCTAATCACCCTCCTGTAGAGCCAGTGAACTATCGTAGGATTGAGGCCCCATTTCGAGCCTAAGGCTCGTCTACATAGTGCTAAGTACGCTCCTGAATGTGACACTTCCAATTCAGTTTCCTGTCCAAGATCACACCAAAGTTTTTGACCTTCTCAGATATCGAAATCCTCTTATTGAGGAAACGTGGTGCGTTAAATTGGCCCACCTTCGTCTTCCTCGTGAACAGGCATATTTCAGTCTTCTCGGGGTTAACATTGAGACCTCTGGATCTAGCCCAGTCATATGCCATATGCAAGACCCTTTCGGCCCTTCTGCATAGCTCGTTCGGATCCTTACACCTAAGAAGTATTGTAACATCGTCTGTGTAGCAGTCGGGTTCAAATCCCTCCTCAGTCAGCATCCGTAATAGGCCATTTATGGTGGTCACCCATAGGAGTGGCGATAAAATGCCCCACTATGGCGTTCCCCTGTGCCACTTTCTCCCTTATATTTATGTCATGGGACACACAATGTATCCACCTGTTCCATTGCATATGGTTAATCCAGTCTCTAAGGACCGGGTCCACCCGGTACTGGTCTAAGGATTGGATCAGTGTGTCGGTCCGTACATTGTTAAAAACGCCCTCGATGTCAATGCATGCCGCCAGTGTGTACGTTTTCGCATCGAAGGATTCTTCCATTTTATACACAACCTCGTGCAGGGCAGTATCCACCGATCTTCCCTTGACATAGGCATGCTGTTTGTTTTATGATGGTGTCCACAATACCTTCCATGGTTTTGAGTAGAAAGGACGTAAGGCTTATGGGTCTGTAGGGCTTTGGTGTCGCATAACTTGAATTGCCGGGCTTGGGTATAAACACCACCCTTACCTCCCGTCAGGCTTTTGAAGTATATGAAAGTCCTATGCACGTTGTGAAAATTTTTGGCCAGACGAGGCGCCAGATAGTCTGCCTCTTTATACGGTAACGCCGGATATATTCCATCAGGTCCGGATGACTTAAATTGTTTGAAGCCCCTCAAGGAAAGCACGCCAACTTTAGAAGGAGTTGGAGCTAGCAGGTTCAATAAATCAAGATCCAAGATTGGTTTATATGGCAGCTATATCAGGTAATAGACTTAACAATGGGTCTAGCTCTTCTCCTTCTTAGCGTTGCAAAGAAATGCAAAAACTTATAATACCCTGTACCACAGTATATATATATTTATAACCTCCACCATTGGATGGGGGGTATACTAATTTCGTCATTCTGTTTGTAACTACTCGAAATATTCGTCTGAGATCCCATAAAGTATATATATTCTTGATCGTCGTGACATTTTATGTCGATCTAGCCATGTCCGTCCGTCTGTCGAAAGCACGCTAACTTCCGAAGGAGTAAAGCTAGACGCTTGAAATTTTGCACAAATACTTTTTCTTTGTGTAGGTCGGTTGGGATTGTAAATAGGCCATATCGGACCATATTTTGATACAGCTGCCATATAAACCGGTCCTGACTTCTTGAGTCTCTAGAGGGCGCAATTCTGGTCCGATTTGACTGAAATTTTGCACGTGGTGTTTTGATATCACTTCCAACAACTGCGCTTAGTATGGTTTATATCGGTCTATGTTTTGATGTAGCTGCCATATAAACCGATTTTGGGTCTTGACTCCCATATATGTTAGGCAGATTTTGGTTAATTTGTTGTCATTTGTCAACCGTTGTTATTACATTTTGAACATATTTGCATTGCCCGAAATTTGATACGGGGATTTGAATAACCCATCTGAAAACATTTGATGAGGTACATCAAAATTGGTTTAGAATAATATATAACTCCCACTTTGTATTTATAGAATAGGCACCGCCCGACTTTTGGCTTTCCTAACTGGCTTTTAAATCTGTTATTAATAAGATTTTGGTCCACATATATATATTTGTGATTTCGACTAATATTGCAATAATTTGGTCATTATTTAAACGATTATCAAAAAATTTGTCACTTAGGTTTCTTTTATGGCTTTTCTCATCAATGGCAATAATCATGGAAATCTGTTCAGATTAAGATATTACTCTTATGTATAAAGATGTATATATTGTATTTCCCGATTTTCACTTTTAAGACCTTTGCAAACGCTTTCATCAACCGATCTTCTCAAAATTTTTTTACAACATATTCTTCTATACTTTACTTTAGTTGGCTATGACAGAATATTTGTTCCACTAGCCGAACGTAGAATAGCGTTCCAAGCGCCTCGATCTTCTGCGCTCATTCTAAAATCTCTGACACCAAGTTTCGAGGTGTCTCCCACAACTTGATCTTTCCATCGGGCTTTTGGTCTTCCCGGTTTGCGTGTACCACCGTGTTTGCCTTCAAAAACTTCTTTGCTGGAGCTTCTTCATCGATTCTGACAACATGACCAGCCGTTGTATTTTGATGCGTGTAACTATGCTATCGTCGTCATACAGCTCATGCAGCTCGTGGTTCATACGTCGCTTATATTCTCCGTTTCTTCTATTGCTTGCACAATATGCCCGAATTTTGGTCCAAACTCTCATTTTCAAACTTAAGCAAGTTTTAGTTTCGACGACTTAGCCTGCATACTCATTGAGGTGTAAGGTATCAAAAAGTCGGCTTCATCCGACTTTAGCCCATCCGTACATGTTTTTATTTTATGAAACTTCAATGTTTTATATATACCATTAAATTGAAATTGTACTGATTAATCTATGCTCAATAGATTCAGTCAAAATATTCAATCGATTAAAGTTTTGTCAAGGGTTTTGGGAAAAGAAAGTTCCCGGAAATACCGGCTAAACTTATTACTATTCAATTGGTTTGGTCTAGCTTAACCATGACAAATAACAACAACTCAAAGAAAAAAAATATTTGAAAAAATTGTTTGAATGTCTAGCTTAGGCAAGAGAATTCAGAGAACTGATTACACAGAAAAAATATTGACTTAAATTCGATCGATTAAACATTTTTTCGATTCGATTCGATTTTTATCAAAGCTATTAATTAATTAAAACAAGTAAAAGCATGCTAAGTTCGTCGGGCCGAATCTTATATACCCTCCACCATGGAGCGCATTTGTCGAGTTCTTTTCCCGACATCTCTTCTTAGGCAAAAAATGATATAAGAAAAGATTTTCTCTGCTATTAGAGCGATATTAAGATATGATCCGGTTTAGACCACAATTAAATTATACGTTGAAGACCTGTGTAAAATTTCAGCCAATTCGAATAAGAATTGCGTTCTTTGGGGGCTCAAGAAGTAAAATAGAGAAATCGATTTATATGGGAGCTGTATCAGGCTATAGATCGATTCAGACCATAATAAACACGTATGTTGATGGTCATGAGAGGATCCGTTGTACAAAATTTCAGGCAAATCGGATCAAGATCCCAGATCGGTTTATATGGCAGCTATATCAGATTATGAACCGAATTGAATCATACTTAGCATAGTTGTTGGATATCATAACAAAACATGTAGTGCCAAAATTCATTCAAATCGGATAAGAATTGCGCCCTCTAGAGGCTCAAGAAGTCAAGACCCAAGATCGGTTTATATGACAGCTATATCAAAACATGGACCGATATGGCCCATTTACAATACTAACCGACCTACACTAATAAAAAGTATTTGTGGAAAATTTCAAGCGGCTAGCCTTACTCCTTCGGAAGTTAGCGTGCTTTCGACAGACGGACGGACGGACGGACGGACGGACAGACGGACGGACGGACAGTCGGACGGACATGGCTAGATCAACGTAAAATGTCACGACGATCAAGAATATATATACTTTATGGGGTCTCAGACGAATATTTCGAATAGTTACAAAAAGAATGACGAAATTAGTATACCCCCATCCTATGGTGGAGGGTATAAAAAGCCATTGAATCATGACATGTGATTAAAAGATCAATGTTTAACAAAATTTTAATTGCACGAATTAAAATTGTTAATTAATAATATAAACGGTTTGTATCTGTTTCTACAAAAAGCAAGATGGTATTTTGTTCTCTTTCACACACATGTAATGCGAATAATTGTGCAAATGGGTCAAATATATATTTTTTGTTTCTCTGCACACAATCATATTTTTATTTTGTGCATTCCTGATGTAATTAAAGAGAAGGTAAATATTAGCGTGGTTAAACGGAAATAAAATTGGCCGGGACTAGACTAGCAGGATGGTATTGTGTGCGAATAGATGTGCAAATGGGTCAAATATATATATTTTCATTTTGTGCATTCCTGATGTAATTAATGAGAATACAAATATTAGTGTGGTTAGTCGAAAATAAAATTGGCCAAAAAAACTCTACAAAGTGGAAAACATTTTTGCTGCTTATTAAGCCTTAATAATTTTTATATAAAATAAATGTATAGCGTGCAAAACAGAAAAACCGAGAAGTTGAATATATAAATGGACGAATTATACATTCGAAACGCACCTGAAAATGGAAGACGTGGTAGAAATTAAATAAGTTATGTATTAATGTACATTGATCTTAACCGTATTATATTGGAATTTTTTATTATCAATATATATTGTAAAATATGCATCTAAATATTAATCAACAGAAACACAACTTCCTGAATACCTAACTTCATGTGGAACAATACTTCGAGATATTATATACGAACTGCTAAGGTTGGTATTCACCATGATTTTTTTCAATATAAAAATATTTTTATACCCTCCACCATAAGATGGGGGGTATACTAATTTCGTCATTCTGTTTGTAACTACTCGAAATATTCGTCTGAGACCCCATAAAGTATATATATATTCTTGATCGTCGCGACATTTTATGTCGATCTAGCCATGTCCGTCCGTCCGTCCGTCTGTCTGTCGAAAGCACGCTAACTTCCGAAGGAGTAAAGCTAGCCGCTTGAAATTTTGCACAAATACTTCTTATTAGTGTAGGTCGGTTGGTATTGTAAATGGGCCATATCGGTCCATGTTTTGATATAGCTGCCATATAAACCGATCTTGGGTCTTGACTTCTTGAGCCTCTAGAGTTCGCAATTCTTATCCGATTGGAATGAAATTTTGCACGACGTGTTTTGTTATTATATCCAACTACTGTGCCAAGTATGGTTCAAATCGGTCCATAACCTGATATAGCTGACATATAAACCGATCTAGGGTCTTGACTTCTTGAGCCTCTAGAGTGCGCAATTCTTATCCGATTCCAATGAAATTTTGCACTACGTGTTTTCTATGATATCCAACAATTGTGCCAAGTATGGTTCAAATCGGTTCATAACCTGATATAGCTGCCATATAAACCGATCGTGGGTCTTGACTTCTTCAGCCTCTAGAGTGCGCAATTCTTATCCGATTGAAATAGAATTTTGCACAACGTGTTTTGTTATTATATCCAACAACTGTGCTAAGTATGGTTCAAATCGGTCCATAACCCGATATAGCTGCCATATAAACCGATCTTGGGTCTTGACTTCTTGAGCCTCTAGAGTGCGCAATTCTTATCCGATTGAAATGGAATTTTGCACGACGTGTTTTGTTATTATATCCAACAACTGTGCTGAGTATGGTTCAAATCGGTCCATAACCTGATATAGCTGCCATATAAACAGATCTGGGGATTTGACTTCTTGAGCTTCTACAGGGCGCAATTCCTATCCGATTTGGCTGAAATTTTGCATGACTTTTTTTATTTTTACTTTCAACAACTGTGTCAAATAAGGTTCAAATCGGTTCATAACCTGATATAGCTGCCATATAAACCGATCTGGGATCTTGACTTCTTGACCCCTAGAGGTCGCAATTATTATTCGATATGCCTGAAATTTTGTACGACGGATCCTCTCATGACCATCAACAAACGTGTTTATTATGTTCTGAATCGGTCTATAGCCCGATACAGATCCCATATAAATCGTTCTCTCTATTTTACTTCGTGAGCCCCAATGGGCGCAATTCTTATACGAATTGGCTGAAATTTTACACAGGTTTTCAACATATAATTTAATTGTGGTCCGAATAGCTGCTATAGTTTTAATAGCAGAGCAACTCTTTTCTTATATCCTTTTTAGCCTAAGAAGAGATGCCGGGAAAACAACTTGACAAATGCGATCCATGGTGGAGGGTATATAAGATTCGGCCCGGCCGAACTTAGCACGCTTTTACTTGTTTTCTTTATATTCATTACCGAAGTGGCAATGAGGATGAAAATTCTATGAAACGTAAAGTAAATACTCAAATGAACGATCCCCATTCCTGAGCATATTGCTCTTTTAATGACTTCGGTTTGAAGCCTTATTGACAGCAGTAAAAGTACATTACATTGTGCCCACGCAACAATGTATGAACTAAAGGGTTTTGTTAACCAATAAAATCCATAGGACCGTCTCCGCTTGTAATGTTAATTATGTTAGGTTTAAAAGAGGGTGCAGATATTAATCCACCCCATACCACTATGGACATACACCTAAGCCAGTAATCGGCTTGTTGTGCGCTCCATAGCTATACTGACCTTCTTCTTTTTTCCTTCCAGTAATAGCCTTGTCTTCTCACGACCCGGATTCCCCCCATAGGATTCTCGCCGTCCTACCGACTGTTTCACTGTTCCACAATGTTGCATGCGCATTTGTCGCCCACTCCCTTAACTCGGACTGCGTCGACCCGCAAGGCTTCGGGTTAACCAAGTTTATTGACGGCAACCCTCTGGCCTTCACTGCCAAATCATCTGCCCTTTCATTTCCCCTTACTCCGTTATGGCCCGGCACTCAAACGATGCGGATTTTGCCATCCTCAGAGAAGGAGTTTACCTCCTTCTTACACTGCAAGACTGTTCGTAACCTTACCGTCCTGGTTATTATTGCCAATTTTACAGTCGGTAAAGATGTTCACACTCGACGTCCTCGCATTCCGTGATCGCCCGGATCTTCGCCTGCAGGACCGTATTATGGTCAGACAGTCTAAAACAGATCTCAGTCCCTGGGTTCTCAATGTAGACTCCCAGGCCCACTCTGTCCTCTAGCTTTGATCCATCCGTGTAACATGATCTTCCAGATGGCAATACTAGGGTTCCGTCAATCCAAGACTGTGCCGATGGCAGCAATGCCTCGCACTCGACATCAAGGTTCATCCCAGTTATCCGATCGGAAACCTCTTCCCTTCCTTGCAGGTTTCCTATCGTCGGCTCGACTATACCGCGATGCTATGAGCTGCTCCCATCCTCAACCATTCTCCCATCGCCTTAAGTCTCATAGCCACAGTGGCTGCCTCACATTTAATCTGTATGTCAATGGGTCGGATATCTACAATAGAATAGTCTCCAGTGCCCTAGTGAGTGTGGCCCTCTTCGCTGCGCCTATGCCAAGACAACATGTTTTTTGAACCTGTTGAATGGTCCGTATGTAGCACTTTTTCTCCATAGCAGTCCACCAAACCACCGATTTCAGCAAAAGTTTTAATTGAATATACCCATTTCTTAATTAAAACGAGATTTCAATTTTTTCTGTGTACTTGGGCAACAGCCGTTCCGTTTGGCTTTGCCATTCTGTCAGTTGCCGTTGATGGCTTTGGTGAAAAGTGCGTAAAAAAATTTGTTATGGAGACATTACACCACGATGTGCGACAAGTTAATGTTGTTGATATATCAAATCGGCCAGCAGCGCTTCGCCTCCAACAAGGAGCGGAGGTGCCAAAGCCAAACTGCACCATAGAGCTTTTTGTTTACACAAAACGTTTTGGCACGAAACAACAGCTCTTGTTTACTATGCGTTGTCAGTCTGTGGAAAATGCAACTATTTTCTCTCTTTTGGATTTGAGTTTTTGGTTTCCTTAGCCAGAAATTGAAACATGCCTACTTGGCTTACATTACGGACACATATAAGTGCGCGCAGACGTGTAGTTATGAATGGCTGTGTGTTTAGAATAAATTAAAAAAAGTATTGGCCAGCTATGCCCTATTCCCCAGAAATGGCAGTCGACAGCAGTGTTTGTCTGTGGACAGTTCACCTCTTCTATTCGAATGAAGTACCTGTTATACCAGTAGAAATTAAAGGTAAATAAGAAAGAATAGTCTTTGGACTTGAAGAAATTGAAAATCTAGTTCTTTGACCTCATTGTAATACAATGCTAAAAATGAGTAATTCTACAAAAGCAATGAGTGAACTCAAATTCTTTTTTTTTTTTGAAAAGAACGTTTTTCGATCGATATTCGGCATTCAATATAAAATTGAAATTTGGAAAAAGTTGTACCAAGTACGGTGATAACTTTTTCAGTTTTTTCCTGCTACATAAATGAATGAACTTTTGCCTTTTTATGACTAAAATTCCATTGACTAATAATGACTTATATTCCATATTGATTAATATTACATTTAAATATTGAAAAACGTCGCACACAAACCGCTTTGAAATTAAATTTTTTTTAACGTTTTGTGCGTGAGTTTTTTTTTATCGAATCGCCTTATATTAAAAATTTTCTCTAATCTTAAATAAAAACTCATCAAAATTTGACATGGGGAAACCAAGTTGTATAAAAGTCACCACCCTAATAAGTATTCAAAAAGGATTCTTTGTAATCGGCAAGACAATTAAGGGCCTTATTCATCAGGGTGATGACTTTTCTTTTTTTATTGTATTGAAGTTTTTTGTATGAAATTCATATTTTCTGTGCAAAACGAAGTTAGCCAAAATTTGTCATAGATGTCAACTTTCTGTAATAAATACATGTAAATCTTAATTTGGCAAAACAAATTCTAAAGCACGAAAAGTATTCGAAATTTTCAATTAAAACTAAATTTTTCTGGTTATTTTTTGAATATAAAATTTCAAAAAAAACGCTCTATGAAAAAATCCAATTTAAAAAAAAAATTATAAAAAACAAATTTATTTCTATTTACTTATTATCGTATTTATTATCTATTAAAAAAATATTCACAGCAATTTTGAAGGTATAATTTTGGCAACATTTTCTGAAAAAAAACTAAATTTTGGCACAATTTTCTATAGTAATAAAAATTGGCGAAAATGAAACGTCGTCCATACTTTGTGAAGGATCAAATGTTGAGCCAAATTTTCCATAAAAATGATTTTGAAATTTTTCAATAAAAAATAAATTATGGATGATTTTCATTAAAAACAATTTTTGAAGAAATTTCTAATACAAATCAAATGGTTCTATAAAAATAAAATTTTTACAATTTAGGAACTGACTGGATAAACCATATGCTCAGGAACAGGTAGATAAATTGTGGGTCCCATGACATAAATATAAGGGAGAAGTGACGCAAAGCAACGCACAGGAGGCATTTTATCGCCACTCCTTTGGATGACCACCATAAATGACCTAAGTATGCTGACTGAGGAGGGATTTGAACCAACGTTTTTTCAGTGCAGAAATTGGTCCCTTATTTTGTTATTTGCGAAGACATTTCTGAACAAATTTTCAAGTTTCCTTCCTGATTTGGCGTCATAGGCGGAAATGCCAAACTCTGCGCCACGTACTGACATAACAAGAACCATCGGAGGACATTGACATAATGGGCAAGTGGACCACGAACGATTCGCTTAGTGTGCATGTCCTAGAACTAAACTAAGGGCGAACAACGGCCTGCTTGGTGTTTGACAGAATTTTTTCCTCTGGGACCTAAGTAAAGCTGAGCTAGGAAAATAAAAAAGGAACGCTGAAAAGGGCTCAAAACAAATTCTGGAAGGAATTCCGCAGCTCCCTGAAAGATGCATATGAGGCTTGCAAACGACGAAACATCCTACACTCAACAAGTAAAAGCGTGCTAAGTTCGGCCGGGCCGAATCTTATATACCCTCCACCGTGGATCGCATGTGTCGAGTTCTTTTCCCGGCATCTCTTCTGCTATTAGAGCGATATCAAGATATGGTCCGGTTTGAACCACAATTAAATTCTATATAGGAGACCTGTGTAAAATGTCAGCCAATTCGAATATGAATTGCGCCCTTTGGTGACACAAGAAGTAAAATAGAGAGATCGTTTTATATGGAGCAGTATCAGGCTATAGACCGATTCAGACCATAAAAAACACGTATGTTGACGGTTATGAGAGGATCCGTCGTATAAAATCGGCAAATCAGGCAAATCGGATAATAATTGCGACCTCTAGAGACTCAAGAAGTCAAGATTCCAGATCGGTTTATATGGAAGCTATATCAGGCTATGAACGAGTTGAACCTTATTTGACACAGATGTTGAAAGTAAGAATAAAATTCGTCATGCCAAATTTCAGCCAAATCGGATAGGAATTGTGCCCTCTAGAAGCTCAAGAAGTCAAGTTTATATGACAGCTATATCAGGTTATGAACCGATTTGAACCATACTTGGCACAGTTGTTGGATATCATAACAAAATACTACGTGCCAAAATTCATTCAAATCGGATAAAATTGCGTCCTCTAAAGGCTCAAGAAGTCGAGACCCAAGATCGGTTTATATGAGAGCTATATCAGGCTATGAACCGATTTGAACCATACTTAGCACAGTTGTTAAGTATCATAACAAAAAACGTCGTGCCAAATTTCATTTCAATCGGATAAGAATTGCGCACTCTAGAGGCTCAACGAGTCAAGACCCAAGATCGGTTTATATGGCAGCTATATCAAAACATGGACCGATATGGCCCATTTACAATACCAACCGACCTACACTAATAAGAAGTATTTGTGCAAAATTTCATACGGCTAGCTTTACTCCTTCGGAAGTTAGCGTGCTTTCGACAGACAGACCGTCGGACGGACATGGCTAGATCGAAATAAAATGTCACGACGATCAAGAATATATATACTTTATGGGGTCTCAGACGAATATTTTGAGTAGTTACAAACAGAATAACGAAATTAGTATACCCCCCATCCTATGGTGGAGGGCATAAAAAAGTGAACTCCAAAAGAATGAAAAATTAACTATATGAGAGTAAAATTGACCATGATTTGGCGTTAAGATTTTTTTGTTCCGTTTGGTAAACACAATTCTTTACTTTAGGTATATGCGAGAGTAATGAAATCAAGTTGAATGTCTTAATAAATTGGGATATCTAAACTCAATTTCAGCATGTTTTGAAAATAATTATTAGGAACATTGGTTTGCGTTTTTATATAAACTTCATACAAATTTTTCATATGAAAACACTTAATTTATTACATATACATTTGGAAATAGTGATGTATTTCTTAAAAACTATTCTCTTTTTCTTGATTTTTGAAAATTAATTTTAAAGTAACAGATATAAGGAGAATAAATAAAAGTAAGATTTAATTTGCATTAAGTAGGAGAAACATCTAATTCCCATGAAATATTTACCCAAAGCTTTTGAATTTAAGCTAAAAAGTATTATTAAATAAAACTAATATAATTTTTTTTTTTTGTAAACATATTAAAACTTTACTTGCTAAATTTTCGCTTAATCAAAAAAGTGGTCTTTGAATAATAATCATTAACTTTTTAGTCTCGGTCCATCTTAAAATGCAATTTGATTGTTCAATAACACTTGCACTTCACTTTGCACATTGCATTCGCATTTATAAATGAATTATTTAAAACATTTACTTATTTTAAAGATGAGCTATTATCAGTATCCTTTGACTCGTTTTTATAGCTCATCTAGCCAATTGGGGTATATATGAAAACGCCCTTTTGTCACAATGCGGTGAAAATTGGATAATTTATGCACCCGAATTCGGCACGCACATTGAGTGGTCTAATAAATATAAGTAAGTTTATATTTATATGTAGGCCACCGTAGCGCAGAGGTTAGCATGTCCGCCTATGACGCTGAACGCCTGGGTTCGAATCCTGGCGAGACCATCAGAAAAAAATTTTCACCGGTGGTTTTCCCCTCCTAATGCTGGCGACATTTGTGAGGTACTATGGCATGTAAAACTTCTCTATAAAGAGGTGTCGCACTGCGGCTCACCGTTCCGACTCGGCTATAAAAAGGAGGCCCCTTATCATTGAGCTTAAACTTGAATCGGACTGCACTCATTGATATGTGAGAAGTTTGCCCCTGTTCCTTAGTGGAATGTTCATGGGCAAAATTTGCAAGTTTATATTTAAAATTTAAACAAAATTGGGTAATAAATAAAGCTTTTATGAGCTTCAAACCCTTAATCGGCATATGTGTCTAAATGACAGCTATATCTAAATACAGTCCGATCTTTATCATATTTGGGTCAGAAGGCGGGTGACCTAAAACCACTAACTGTTTCAACTTTTAGCGAAATCGGTTAAAAAATAAAGCTTTTATGGGACTGAGGGTCCCATCGGGAGATCATATGGCAGCTATATCTAAATATAGTCCAATGTAAACCGTATTTGGGTCAGATGTCGGGAAGCCTTAAGCTGCTCACTGTTTCAAATTTCAACGAAATCGTATAAAAAATAAAGTATTTATGGGCATTTGACCATTTATCGACAGATCGGTCTATATACCAGCTATATCCAAATATTATGCGATTTGGCCCGTTCAAGAACTTAACCAGCGTGCATCAAAAAGATGTATCTGTGCCAAATTTCAGCTCAATATCTCAGTTTTCGAAGGCTGTAGAGTGATTACAACAGACGGACGGACAGACACACGGACATCGGTTAATCATCTCAGAATTTTACGACGATCCGAAATATAAATACTTTGTAGGGCGGGAAATTGATATCTCGATGTGTTTCAAATGGAATAACGACAATAAATGAATTCCTGTAGTTCCCAGTGATGGGTATAATAAACATTTTTATGCTATTCGAACTATTGGGTTGGCCAAAAAGTAATTGCGGATTTTTTAAAAGAAAGTAAATGCATTTTAATAAAACTTAGAATGAACTTTAATCAAATATACTTTTTTACACTTTTTTTCTGAAGCAAGCTAAAAGTAGCAGCTGATAACTGACAGAAGAAAGAATGCAATTACAGAGTCACAAGCTATGAAAAAATTTGTCAACGCCGACTATATGAAAAATCCGCTATTACTTTTTGGGCAACCCATTATATCAAGTTATAGTTCGATTCGGACCATAAATGAATTGAATGATGAAGATCATAGTAGAAGTCATTGTAAAAAATCGTGCCCTATAGGGACTCAATAAGTCAAGATTCAAGATCGGGAGCTGTTTCAGGCTATAAATCGATTCAGACCATATTTGGCACGTATGTTGAAGGTTATAAGAGAAGACATTGTACAAAATTTCATGCCCTCTAGAGGCTTAAGAAGTCATGATCACCGATGGGTTTATATGGCAGCTATATCAGGTTATTGACCAGCCTAAACCATACTTAGCAGTGTTGTTGGGCGTCATAACAAAACACTTCGTGCAAAATTTCAGCCAAATCGGATGAGAATTGCTCCCTCTAGTGACTCAAGAAGACAAGGGCCAGGATCGGTCAAAACATTGACCGATATGAGCCATTTACAATCCCAACTGACTCAGACTGATAAGAAGTATTTGTGCACAATTTCAATCGGATAGCTTTACTCCTTCGAAAGTTAGCGTGATTTCGACAGACGGACGGACATGGCTAGATCGACTTAAAATGTGGATCAAGAATATATATAATTTATTAGGTCCTAGACGAATATTTCAAAGTGTTACAAATGGGATGGCGAAATTAGTATACCTCCATCCTATGGTGGAGGGTATAGAAAGTAATAGGCAGTACACAACGATTATTAATCCGGCAAGCTATTGTAGTATACATATATAGGAGTCAATAGCCCACTAAAATAGACTAAATTCATTAATGATTAGTTGCGAATATAAGTTTGCAACTATTCACACTGTCTGTGTAAAAATTCGAGATCCAATGAAAAAAAGAATGAATCAATGTAACTGGCGGAGACACACCTTACAAGCCGCTCGAATGAAATAAACTGAATTAAAATGAACGTCAAAATAACACCAGTGATGCCCCGGGTGTTTGAGCTGTGCCAATGCTTGTTGTCGACTTGTTAGAGATGTAGCCATCAGGCCTAGCGTCAATGACTGCTGACTTGCTGCATGACAGACAATGTAACCTTCTCATGTGTCATTAGTTAATTGTTGCATTAAAGTTAAATTGAAAATACAAAATAATTTGTTACGATTGTTGATGCCGCAGATGATGGAGTCCCAAGTCAAGTTATATTCAAGTTGCTATGCTCGCCATCAAAATGTCAATATTAATTTCATATAATATAATTAAAGGCCACAAATACAATTGATATGCATTTGCCTTTTTTGTGGGCGATTTTTATATCCTCAACCAAAAGATGGGGGTATACTAATTTTGTTATTCCGTTTGTAACACATCGAAATATTGATCTGAGACCCAGCAAAGTATATATATTTTTGATCGTCTTGACATTCTTAATCGATTTAGCCATGTTTGTATATTTGTCCGTCCGTCTATCCGTCTGTCGAAAGCACTCTAAAATCCGAAGGAATAAAGCTAGGCGCTTGAAATATTGCTCAAATACTTCCTATAAAGGGCCAAATCGTTCCATATTTTGATATAGCTGCCATATAAACCGATCTCGGATCTTGACTTCTCTAGAGGGCGCTATGGTTATACGTTTTGTCTGCAATTTTGTATGAGGTGTTTTGTTTTGACTTCCAACAACTATGCCAAGTATGGTCTGAAAGGGTCCCATAAAAATTGATCACCCGCTTTTTCTCCCCTCTATAGTGCGCAATTCTTGTCCGGTTTGGCTGAAATTTAGCACAATGACTTCTGCTATGGACTCCAATTCAACTAAGTACAGTCTGAATTGGTCTTTAATCTGATTTAGATCCAATGGCATTATGAATTCTTATCCATTATCATTTGTTTGCATATATAGAAATATCAGGCAAAGAACTTGACATATGCGATCCTTAGTGGAGGGTATATAAGATTCGGCACGGCCGAACTCAACACTCTTTTGCTTGTGTTATTTTCTAAAAGAGCGAATTATTTTGAATACAACTGCATATTGTGATAAATTAAATTTAAAAGGTTTAAAAGGAGGGTAGCACCAAAGATGATGGAAGTATGTAGTGGAAACAACAAACACAGTGACTGAAGCACGATTGTGTTAAGGCCAAAACACAATGAAGGCCGAAACAGAGGCAAATTGAGCATTATTTTTCAGCATTGCGTTAAAAAATGCAACTCCTCAACAAATCCCACAAAAAAAAAATGCAAAAGTTAAAGAATTTTTCATATTTGATGAATGAAATCGAGCTTCATTCGTGAAGTAATGTTTTTAGGCGTTAAAGTTAAAAATTATTTAACGCATTTGGCGCGTTGCTTTTATGTTTTTTTGGAGAGTTGCATTTTTTAACGAAACGTCCAGATCGGACCATATTTGGATATAGCTGACATATAGACGAATCTCCAGATATCGAGTATTGAGCCCATAAAAGGAGCATTTTTCCACCGATTTTGATGTAATTTGAAACAGTGAGTTTTGATAGACCTCTACACCTTTGTGTCTACATGTTTGTATGTGGACATCGTCCAGATCGGACCATATTTGGATATAGCTACTATATAGACCGATCTTCCCATATAGGGTGTTGAGGCCATAAAAGATCCATGTAGTTGTTAATGGTTGCTAAATGCATAAAATATATCATTAGTTCAACGGCTGAACCTGGCGCTATATTCAAATATGGTCATATCTGCACCACGTTTCCCAATAATGTGTAGGGGTTTTCCATACTGCTGCAAATTTCGTAGCAATCAAATGAAAAATTCGTCTTTGATGTACTCAGTATATGGCCCAATCTGAACGATATTCAACAAAAAGGTTCAGAGGGGTGCCAAAACACTTCATATCAAATTTCATCAAAATCGGATGAAAAATGCTCATTTGATGGGCGCAATACTCTATATCGGGAGATCGGTCTATTTGGCAGCTATATCCAAATATGGTCCGATCTGGACGACGTAGGACACAGAGGTTTAAAGGTCTATCTGTTTCAAGATAGGTGGAATAACGCATCTTTTATGGGCTCAATACTCTGTATCGGGAGATCGCTCTATATGGCAGCTATATACAAATATGGTCCGCTCTGAACGATATTCAACAAAAAGATTTAGAGGGTAGCAGAAGTCGCTGTGCCGAATTTCATCGAATTAGGCAAAATATGCTCCTTTCATAGGCTAATTACACTGTATCGGGAGATCGGTCTATATGGCAGCTACATGCTTATATGGTCCGATCTGGATCACATTTGACAGGAGTAGATAGAGATATATCAGAATACACTGTGCCAAATTTTATCGAATTCGGATAATAAATGGATCCTTTGTGGCCTCAATACCCTATTTTGGGAGATCGGGCTGTCGGGCGGTCGGTCTATAAGGCAGCTTTACCCAAATATAGTCCGATCTGAAATGAATAGGAGTCTACCAGAATTCACTGTGCCAAATTTCATTGCAATCGGACGAAAAATTACCAATTCATTGCCTCATGACTTTAAGTCTGGTGATCTATATAGCGGCTATATAGAACTAAAATCCGATTTTATGAGATCAGAAGATCAAGATTAAATACAAAGAACACAAAATCGTCATAAATTGTTTGGAAAATATTTTTATGCCCAAGACATCAGCTAAATTATAAATACCCAGCTTTTGGGTATAAATGGGTAGATACCCGGGTAATTTCCCAATTTACCGGGTAAATACCTTTTGGATGTTTACCCATCACCCATTTCTTCCCATTGATATATATATATATATATATATATATATATATATATATATATATACCAGCTGACCCGGGCCCGCTCCGCCTCGCCTTCTTTTACTTTACATGGGACAAAAGTTTCCTTGGAATATTTATTTTCGACAATTACAGAGCTTTTAGTGAAATACCATGCTACGAAAATAGTATATCGCTTGGCTAAAAAGTTAAACAATATAAGTGCCTTTATCTGAATCCCATATGATCTTTATTGGCCAACGAATTTAAGTTTGGATGTAAGGTGTACTTTATTCTTAAAATACTTTATTTCAGCCTGATATTCTCAAGCTGCTGATTTAGGGATGTTTTCGGGGCTGAGGTTGTCCCCAAGATACTTGGTTCTGAAAAAATATCAGCATCGTGGTCTTCTCTCAATTACCATTTATTTAAACCCCATATTGCCATTGGCTTAAGAGGAGTTTACAGGATGAGGCGTCCCCCAAACACATGACCCCAAAATAGGTTATCACATTCGTTTTCTAATCTCAAATACCTTTCATTTGAGCCACATATTGGCATGGTCGAAAAATTTGTACACGTTGGGGGGTGTTTTGGGGAAGGAGTGATGCCCTAAACATATGGTCCTTCATTTGGATATCAAATTCGTATCCTACTCCCAAATAACTTTATTTGAGCCCCATATTGCGATGGTCAGTAAAAAATTGCTGTTTGTGGGGTATTTTGGGAAAGGGTTAGACCCTCAGAAAATTGGTCCCGAAAGTGGGTATCAATTCTTGCTCTACCCCCCAATACCTTTCATTTCAACTCCACATTGATATGGTCGGTAAATATGCATGATTTAGGGGTGTTTTGTGGATTGGGATGGTCCCCAAACACTAAGCCCGGAAAATATATCAGCAAAGTGCTCTATTATCATATATCTATATATTTATCATTTATTTGAACCCCATATTGCCATTGCCCTCAAAATTGGATATCAAATTCGTTTTCTAATCTCATTTAAACCTTTTATTGCAAAAGTCAGCAAATATATCCGGTTTGGGGTATTGGCCCTAAAAACTATAAATATTTAGCTCCACTCTCTTTAAGACCCGAATTGTATTGGTGAGAAAATACGTCCTATTTGGGGGTTGTTATGGTGGTGGGACATCCGCTAAACAGTTGGTCCCTAATTTTGATATCAGATATGGGGTCTACTCCCACATACCCTTATTTTGAGTGCCATATTTCCATAGTCGGCAAAAATTATCGGCTTGGGGGGTGTTTTGGGGGATGGGTGGCCACTCAGTGAGTTGGCCTTGAAAATGTATATCGGATTCGTGATCCCCTTTAAAATCTCTCTTATTGGAGCCTCATATTGCAATAGTCAGAAAATACTTACTATTTAGGTGGTGTTGTGGGGATGGCGTGGCCCCATAGAAACTTTTCCCGAATATTGATATCAAAGTCGTGCTTTACTCCCAAAGACCTTTCCATATTGCTATGGTCGTAAATTTGTCCACTTTGGGGGATGTTTTTGATGGGAGGCGGCCCCCCAAACACTTGGTACCATATTTGGATATCAGATTCGTATTCTCCACCCAAATACCTTTTATTCAAGCCCCATATTCCCATGGTCAGTAAATAAGTCCAGTTTGGGGGGTGTTTTGGGGAAGAGGTGGACCCCCAGAAACGTGGTCCCACATTTGGATATCCGATTCGTATTCTACTCGCAAATACCTTTCAGTTGAGTCCCATATTGCCATGGTCGGTAAATATGTCCGATTTAGGGGTGTTTTGGGGGTTGTTGTGGTCCCCCTAACGCTTGGTCCGACAATTGGATATCAGATACATTTTCTTATCCTAAATACCTTTCATTTGAGTCCCATATTGTCGTGATTGGCCTTAATATATGTTTGGTAGGTTTTTGGGTGGGGCAGCCTCCCTAGTTACCCCATCCGAAATTTGGATACCAAATTTTTGTTTTTAGGGTACTATATGAGAGCACACAAAATTTTGCTTAAATCGCACCACTCATATCCGAGATCTGGCGTTTCTGAAAATTAGGGTAAGGGAGAGGGTCCGCGTCCCCTTCAGATATCAAAAAATGTAGTACCCTATTTTCACCACGGGGTCATTATGCACCATCTGTGAAAATTTCAAGAAAATTGGTTCAGCCGTTTCTGAGTCTATAAGGAACACGCAAACATACAAACAAACAAACAAAGAAATCTATTGTACAAACAAGCACAAATTGATTTTTATAAATTGGGTTGCTCAAAAAGTAATTGCGGATTCTTCATATAGTCGTCGTTGACAAATTTTTTCACAGCTTGTGACTCTGTAATAGCATTCTTTCTTCTGTCAGTTATCAGCTGTTACTTTTAGCTTGCTTTAGAAAAAAAGTGTAAAAAAGTATATTTGATTAAAGTTCATTCTAAGTTTTATTAAAAATGCATTTACTTTCTTTTAAAAATTCCGCAATTACTTTTTGGGCAACCCAATATAAGATATAAGGCTTAGAATCACTTTCTAATTCAATTTAGCTATGTCCGTTGGTCGATCTGTCCATGAATTTTTGTGATCAAGGTACAGGTAGCATTTGTTGTCCGATTTTCATGAAACTTTGCACAAGTCAACACTGTTCATTTTAATTTTTATCATATTTAGATATAGCTCCCATATACATTTTTCATCCGAAGTGGCCTTATAAGGCTATAGAAGCCACAATTTTGGTCCGATCTTTACAAAAATTTCCATGAAGAGTTTTATTTGACATCTAGATACGTGCAAAATCGGCCCAGATTTAAATATAGCTCCCATATATATCTTTCACCTGATATGGCCTTCTAAGGCTGTAGCTCCCACAATTTTCGTCCGATCCCTACAAACTTTAGTACGAGATATTTTATTTGCCGTCCAAATACCTGTGCAAAATTTCCACATTTATATATAGCACCAATACATATTTTTCATCCGATATGGCTCTTTTAGGCTATAGAAGCCACAATTTTAGTCCGATCTTTACAAAATTTTACATGAGGTGTTTTATTTGAAGTTTAAATATTTGTTCAAACTTCATTAAAATCAGTTCAGATTTAGATATACCTGTAATATATATCCACCACCGTAGCGCAGAGTTTAGCATGTCCGCCTATGACGCTGAACGCCTGGGTTCGAATCCTGGCGAGACCATCAGAAAAAATTTTCAGTGGTGGTTTTCCCCTCCTAATGCTGGCAATATTTGTCAGGTACTATGCCATGTAAAACTTCTCTCCAAAGAGCTGTCGCACTGCGGAACGCCGTTCGGACTCGGCTATAAAAAGGAGGCCCCTTATCATTGAGCTTAAACTTGAATCGGACTGCACTCATTGATATGTGAGAAGTTTGTCTCAGTTCCTTAGTGGAATGTTCATGGGCAAAATTTTAAGTTTGTAATATATATGTTTCATCCGATATGGCCTTCAAAGGCTATAGAAGCCACAATTTTGGTCCGATCTTTACAAAATTTTGCATGAGATGTTTTCTTGGACGTCCATCCAGATTTAGATATAGCTCCCACACATATATTTCATCCGATATCGCTCTTTTAGGCAGTAGAAGCCACAATTTAGGTCCTACCGAAAGAAAACTTTACAAGGTTCTATTCAATAGGTATGGAAAATGAAAGTCTGTCTAGATTTTAATATAGGTTTCATGTATTAAAAGTAGTATGTATGTAGACTCGGTTGTGTAGAGTATTATATAGTCGGCTCCGGCTGATTTTTGCCTTTACTTACTTTTTGTTTTTGTTTTATATGCTCTACACCACAGCTGGGGGCCACCGTAGCGCAGAGAATAGCATCGCCGCCTATGACGCTGAACGCCTGGGTTCGAATATTGGCGATAACTTCAGAAAAAATGTTTAGCTCTGGCTATGCTGGGGATATTTGTGAGGTACTATGCTATGAAAAAACGTCTCTTCAAAGAGGTGTCGGATTGCAGCACGCCGTTCGGACTCCGCTATAAAAATGATGTCCCTTATCATGAGTTTAAACTTGAATCGGACAGCACTCATTGATATGTGAGAAGTTTGCTTTGTTATACCCTCCACCATAGTATGGGGGTATACTTATTTCGTAATTTCGTTCTTAACACCTCGAAATATGCGTCTAAGATACGATAAAGTGTATATCTTCTTGATCGTCTCGATCTAGCCATGTCCGTCCGTCCGTCTGTCGAATGCGCGCTAACTTACGAAGGAGTAAAGCTAGGCGCTTGAAATTTTGCACAAATACTTCTTATTAGTGTAGGTCGGTTGGGATTGTAAATGGGTCAAATCGGTTCATGTTTTGATATAGCTGTTATTTAAACCGATCTTGGTTTTTGACTTCTTGAGCTTCTAGAAGGCGCAATTCTTATCCGATTTAGCTGAAATTTTGAACGTGGCATTAAGTATCACTTCCAACAACTGTGCAAAGGATGGTCTAAATCGATTGATTACCTGATATAGCTGCCATATAAACCGGCCTTGGTTCTTGACTTCTAGTGCTTCTGAAGTGTTCTGGTATGACTTCCACCTACTGTGCCAAGTATAGACTAACTCAGTCCATAATCTGATAAATCCGTGACTTCCAACAACTATTTCAAGTATGGTCTAAATCGGTAAATAACTTGATATAGCTGCCATATAAACCGATCTCCCAGTTTAACCAGTTAACGTGTGGTACAGTTTATTATAAATTTGCGCAACCGTCTGCATTGCCAAGACGGAGAAGAGCTGGACCCAATTATGAGAATATCGATCGCCTTGAATTCCTTCCTTATTCGATTTAGCCATGCCCGTGTGTACGACATATGTACCTAACTTGCTTGGTTATGTTTTCCATAATATTTCCATATAGATGTTGTACCATGGTCATGTGGGTAAACTGGGGTACCACCCCTTGCCGGAATTTTCATAAGGCCAGAGCGATGGATTGTAATTTGTAACCCAAAAACAACAAACTTCAATGAATTAAAATTTGGAATGGATGTCTGGAGAGACATATAACCCAAACCGAGTCTGATAACAACTTTCGGGGCCGAGTATATGAGGAGCCGCCCCAACAATAAAACAAGCCCCAAACAGATCATTTTTACCGATCATAGGAATATAGGGCTTTTATAAGTCGAGCACGAATTTGATATTCATTTTCAAAGCCAAGTGGCCTGCCCTTCCTTCAAAGATCACCCAAATCGGGCATATTGACCGACACTGACTATATATCAGACTCTGAAGCAAAGCACTAATCGGATTTGGTTTTTGGGGCAAAAAAATACTGGACATATTTAGTAAACATGGAAATACGGAGCTGAAATGAAAATTATTTCGAAGAAGAATACAAATCTTTCAACCAATTTTGTAGGCCAAGTGTCTGGGCCTACAATACGATAGAAACGATACTATCGTTAAATTCCCATAACCTTCATTTCAAGCGAAAATTAGAAGCAAACATCAGGAGATCGATTTATGAAGAAGTAATATCAATGCAAAGACTAAATAAAACCAAGTTTAATAAAATCTGTTGGAAGTCATGAGAGAAATCATTGAACAAAATTTTAGCTAAATCGGATGAAAACTACGCCCCATATAGGCACATTGTATCTTATAAGATATATTCAGTGCTTTCTTATAAGATATATTCAGTGCTTTCTGGCTCGATTTTTTTTTCTAAAGACTAAATTTCAGTGTAAAATTCTCTAAAACAAACTTTTGGCAAGTTTACCTCTAAATTATTTCAATAAAATCAATACATCAATAACATGTGCTTGTTCAATGCATTTTGCAACACTACATTTTGCCAAAATGTTTTAAAGTCTTTTAATTTTGCTTTTCTATTCTAAATAGAAAACTAAACAAGGCCCCTTGGCCAAAACTGAACTGGAATTATGTCCAATAAAATGAAATAATTTCTTAAAACCAATATGTCAATAAAATGTGCTTGTTCAATGCATTTTGCAACACTTCATTTTGCCTAAACTTTTTAAAGGCGTTTAATATTTCTTTTCTATTCTAAATAGAAACCCAAACAAAGCCCCTTGGTCTAATCTGGACATAATTCCAAAAACAAAATGAATTTTTTTTTTATGTAAAGATAAACCTCCAAAACTAAAGAAAAATAAATTTTTTCCATATGTCAATAAATATTGGGTTACCCAAAAAGTAATTGCGGATTTTTCATATAGTCGGTTTTGACAAATTTTTTCACAGCTTGTGACTCTGTTATTGCATTCTTTCTTCTGTCAGTTATCAGCTGTTACTTTTAGCTTGCTTTAGAAAAAAAGTGTAAAAAAGTATATTTGATTAAAGTTCATTCTAAGTTTTATTAAAAATGTATTTACTTTCTTTTAAAAAATCCGCAATTACTTCTTGGGCAACCCAATACAAAATTTCAATGACCTTGTGACAAAACGTTGCTCAGGCCTAGCCATTCAAAATTACTTTTCTAAAAGAACGACCACATTTTCCTAACATTTTTCTAAAGACAAAACTCATTTAATTCATGTTTTTAAAGACCAAATTTTAATGCAAATTTCTTTTAATACCAAATTGCAATGTAATCTTTTCAAAAGATGAAATTTTTGAGATTGTTTTAAACAAAAAATGATTAAAATTTTCTTTGAGCCAAAATCTTAAAGGATTTTTTTTCACATTCACTAGGCCAGTAATCGGCTTGTTGTGCGCTCTAAAAACTATATAGTAACCTCTAAAAGCAAATTTTATGTTAGAAACTTATAAAATCTTTAATTGTTTTCAATACCACTCCCCAAAGTTGGTTAATGTCTGATATTGTATCTCCACATATGTACCGGTATCTGTTGGACGCGAAAGCCGGGCAATGACAAAGGATTTTCGCCGTCCTACCGACCGTTTCGCTGTTCCACAATGCTGCATGCGCATTCGTCGCCCACTCCCTTAAATGCGTCGACCCGACAGGCTTCGGGTTAACCAAGTTTATTGACGGTGGTCCTCTGGCCTTCACCGCCAAATCGTCTGCCCTTTCATTTCCCTTACTCCGTCATGGCCCGGCACCCAAACGATGCGGATTTTGCCATCCTCAGAGAAGGCGCTAATCTCCTTTTTACACTGCAAGACTGTTCGTGACCTTACCGTCCTGGTTGTTATTGCCCTTATGGCAATTTTACTGTCAGTAAAGATGTTCACACTCGACGACTTCGCGTTAAACCACACCACTTCACGCATTCCGTGATCGCCCGGATCTCCGCCTGCAGGACCGTATTATGGTCAGGCAGTGTCAAACAGGTCTCAGTCCCTGGGTTCTCAATGTAAATCCCCAGGCTCACTCTGTCCTCTAGCTTTGATCCATCCGTGTAACATGATCTTCCAGATCGCAATACTAGGGTTCCGTCAATCCAAGACTATTCCGATGGCAGCAGTGCCTCGCACTTGACCTCAAGATTCTTCTCAGGTATGCGATCGGAAACCTCTTCCCTTCGATAGTATGGACTGCTCTCATCCTCAATCCATCCTCCCATCGCCTTAAGTCTCATAGCCGCAGTGGATGCCTCACACTTAATCTGTATGTCAATGGGTCGGATATCTACAACAGTCTCCAGTGCCCTAGTGGAAGTGGTACTCATCTCTCCGTCTATGCCAAGACAACATATTCTCTGAACCTTTTGTATGGTCCTTATGTTGCACTTTTTCTCCATAGCAGTCCACCGTTAGTATTGGTCTAATCATGATCCTGTAGAGCTAGTGAACTATCGTAGGATTCAGGCCCCATTTCAAGCCTAAGGCCCGTCTACATAGTGCCCAACATCTGTGAGCCTTCTCAGTACGCTCTTGAATGTGACACTTCCAATTCAGTTTCCTGTCCAAGATCACATCTAAGTATTTGACCTTGTCAGATATCAGAATCGTCTTATTGAGGAAACGTGGTGCATTAAATTGGCCCACCTTCGTCTTTCTCGTGAACAGGCATATTTCAGTCTTCTCTGGGTTAACATTGAGACCTCTGGGTCTAGCCCAGTCATATGCATTATGCAAGACCCTTTCGACCCTTCTGCGTAGCTCGTTCGGATCCTTACCCCTTAGAAGTATTATAACATCGTTTGCGTAGCAGACGTGTTCAAATCACTCCTCAGTCAACATCCGTAATAGGTCATTTATGGTGTCACCCATTGGAGTGGCGATAAATTCCCCCCCCCCCCCCCCCCCCCCCCTTTGGCGTTCCCTGTGCCACTTTCTCCCTTATATTTATGTCATGGGACACACAATTTATCCACCTGTTCCTGAGCATATGGTTTATCCAGTCTCTAAGGACCGGTCCATCCGGTACTGATCTAAGGATTGGATCAGTGTGTCGGTCCGCACATTATTAAAAGCCTCCTCGAAAAGCCCAATTCATACCGCCAGTGTATAGGTTTTGGCATCGAAGGATTATTTCATTTTATGCACAACCTCGTGCAGGGCAGTCTCCACCGTCCTTCCCTTGACATAGGCATGCTGTTTGTATTTGAGCAGTTCGCTGGATGTCATATTCTTTATCATGGTGTCCACAATACGTTCCATAGTTTTGAGTAGAAAGGACGTTAGGCTTATGGGTCGGTAGGCTTTTGGTATCGCATAACTTGCCTTGCCGGGCTTGGGTATAAACACCACCCTGCCTCCTGTCGGGTTTTCGGAGTGTATGAAAGTCCTAGACACGCTGTGAAAATTTTGGCCAGACGAGGTGCCAGATAGTGTGCCTCTTTCTGTAGTATCGCCGGAAATATTCCATCAGGTCTGGGTGACTTAAATGGTTTGAAGCTCCTCAAGGATTCCTGCACTATAAATTCCGTTATTATAAACCTTCGATCAACATCATTATTCCAAGATTCCGGTGTTTCCGTGAGTCCCTTCGTATCCAGTGGACAATGGATTTTCATCAAAAGCCTCAACATGTCCTCCGTTATATCTGCTCTCACTCCCATGTCGTCTACTAAAGCATCAGTTTGGACATGGGTTTTTGAGAGAAACTTTTTTATCTTGGCGACGTCATTAACGCTATCGACCTTTTCGCAGAAAAGCTTCCAGGAGGCACGTTTTGCCGCTCTGGTAATTTTATTGTATTCCTTGAGCCGTGTGTAATACACATCCCAATATACATCCGCATTTTTACGACGTGGTCTATTAAAAAGTCTGCGGACCTCTTTTCGAATATTGCAAATCTCCCGGTCATCCAGGGTTTTTCTTGGGCTGATTTCCTTTCCCGAAGAGGACAACTATCTTCGAAGGACCCCACCAGTGCAGCCGTAATCCAAGATTCCGGTGTCTCCGTGAGTCCCTTCTTATCCAGTGGAAAATGGGTTTTCATCAAAAGCCTCAACATGTCCTCCGTTGTATCTGCTCTCACTCCCATGTCGTCTACTAATGTTTCAGTTTGGACATGGGTTTTTGAGAGAAACTTTTTATCTTGGCGGCATCATTAACGCTGTCGACCTGTTCGCAGAAATGCTTCCAAGAGGCACGTTTTGCCGCTCTGGTAATTTTATTGTATTCCTTGACCGTGTATAATACACATCCCAATATACTTCCGCATTTTTACGACGTGCTCTATTAAAAAGTCTGCGGACCTCTTTTCGAATATTACAAATCTCCCCGGTCATCCAGGGTTTTTCTTGGGCTGATTTCCTTTCCTGAAGAGGACAACTATCTTCGAAGGACCCCACCAGTGCAGCCGTAATCCTGTAGGCATTTTCGTCAATCTCTTCTATGCTCCAACAATCTAAATTATCTTGCGCAATTCTTTAGTTAATAATAAATATGGTTTCCAAAGAATATACACTAATATTTAGTTATAGATTATTTCAATTACATGAAGAACTCGCAAACACAATTTTGGACCCCGAAATGATTTCCATAGAAATTTATTAGAGAAGGGCCCCAAAGTGAAGTCTGGCTACGTCCTTGGCTCCCTTTTATAGGTTAATCCGACTTGGACTTACGAAATCTAATCAAAAACTGTTATTTTAAATATTTTCAAGAAGTATTTACAATATTTATTCATCAATAACTATCTTGTCCTTGGACGATGTTAGAATTACTTATTCTAACATCGTCCTTCCGTTTGTAACTCTGTTAGTTTATTTTCCTTTTGTACACTGCAAATATTTGGCCATTTGTAAACCGATTCATAAAAAATTTGGTGGGAAAATTTTTCTTATTGCTCTCGACATTACTGGCTCTCCTCTGGATTCCTCGGATATTCCCAAATAATTTTTTTAGCATAGTTCGCTTCTCTATGTACGACATAACTTGATTGAGGTAAGTCATGTATAGAAAAGTAAACTATGCCAAAAAATAAATTGGGAATGCCTGGGGAATCACTAAAAACAATTAAAAGCGTGCTAAGTTCGTCAGGGACGAGTCTTGGGAACCCACCACCATGGATTCTGCTTATAGTTTACACAAAGGGTTTGTACCGCATGTGACACGATTGTTAGAAGTCGTAACAAAATTTCAGCCCCTTCGGATACAAATTGAAGCTTCCAGGGGCTTGAGATGTCAAATCAGGAGATCGGTTTATATTGGGGCTACATCAGGTTATACACCAATAATTGTCATGAATGTTGGAAGTCATAACAGAACCCTACGTGCAAAATGTCAGCTCAATCGGATGACAACTGTTGCTTTTAGGGGCTCAAGATGTCAAATCGGGATGTCGGTTTATATGGAAGCTATATTAGGTTATACACCGATTCAGACCATATAATAAATAATTGCAGCTTCTAGTATAAATAATTGTAGCTTCTAGGGTAAATGATTGCAGCTTCTAGGAGATCAAGAAGTCAAGTCGAAGGACCACTCTATACCTATATCCAAATCTGAACTGATATGGCCCATTTGCAATCTCCAATCCCCTTCATCAATAAAAAGTATCTTAGCAAAATTTCGTGCAGACGGATATGGCTATATCGACTAAGAATGTCCAGACGATCAAGAATATATATACCTTATGGGATCGCAGATCAATATTTCGAGGTGTTACAAACGAAATGGCTATGGTGGTAAGAGCTTGCAAACTATCGATAGTCACAACATTCCATATTTCTAATAGTAAATATATTGGAGATCGATTAATGTAGAAGCAATATCAATGCACACACCGAATAAAATAAAATTTAATAAAGTCAGTTGGAAGTCATGTAATTCATCATTGTTCACAATTTTAGCCCAATAGGATGAAAATTGCGCCCTTTATAGGCACAATGTATCTAATTGAATACCTTCAGTGTCGGGTAGATTATTTTTGCTCAATTTTGCAAAAAGTTTAAGATTGCCAATAGTATCGATAGGAAAAATTTAAATCGATATTCAGGCCAAGAATAAAATATCGATAGTGTCATTGATATTTTGCCAGCCTTAAAGGCAAATAACTTCTTTTTCGAAGATAAAGAAGTTATGTTTCAAGCACAGCATTGGACATCAAAATGTGGCTTCTTTATAAAACAAATTATCTTCTTCTTTATAAAACAAAGTACTAAATGTGATCAATATGTAGTCCATTATGTTTGTGAAAAAGATTTATTTATTTTATCTATTAATCCTTAGAAATAATAAATACAATGAAGATATTTTTCTTTTTTTTTTTTGCATAGGTTTACAAAAAATCTAATATATTTTAAGACCGGTTAGAAAAGGTAAAACTCGGGCGGTGCCGACTGTAGAACACCCAACACCCTACAAAATTTGACAAACATATATATGGGAGCTATATCTAATTCCGAACCGATTTCGACCAAACTTCTAAGATATTGTGGCAAGATTGGTAAATAAATGAGCTTGCTGTGACTCTAGAAGTGAAAATAGGGCGATATACATATATGGCAGCTATATCTAAATCTGAACTGATTTTTATG